>NC_053435.1:81336126-81636126 GCF_007990345.1 Gossypium hirsutum
CACTTCATATCTGGCCTTCTGACTTGGGTTAGCTGGGTATTAGCCAATACTGCTTTATCTATCGAAAGCCTCTGCCCTTCATCCCATTCCCGTTTTTCTTAAGACTGATCAATTTCTGTCTTTGAGATACAGCTGTAATTCAGCTCAGAAACCTCGACCCTTCTGAGTGGCGGGGTAATCTCGTTGCTTTACTTGTCTGTCAACCTCGATCCCTTTTGCTAACTTGAAGCTAACACTTCCTATCTGCTCAACTCTTGGCGGTAACTTAGCTGAATTTTTTAATCTCAAATACCTTTCAGACCTGACATCTCTTCTTCGTCTAGACTTCGCGATATATCGTCAACATAGACTTCGATCTCCTTGTGCATCATGTCGTGAAACAAAGTCACCATAGTCTTTGATACGTTGCTCCCGCATTTCAATCCGAAGGCATACTGTAACAGAATGTTCCCATAAGTATGATTGGTTTTCTCATGTCTCCAGGTGCATCTTTATTTGATTGTATCCAGAGAAACGTCCATAAAGAAACAATGAATACCCGCCGTGTTATCTACCAAGTATCATGTGAGGCAGTGGAAAGTTGTCCTTTGGACTAGCCTTGTTCAAATCCCTATAATCACACACATTCGTACCTTTCCATCTTTTTGGGAACAGGGACGATGTTGGCTACCCAATCCGAATACTTGACCTCTTGTAAGAACCAGCGTCGAATTGTCTTTTGACTCTTCTCTTATTTTCACACAATGTCAGGTCTCATTCTCCTAGCTTCTGTTGAACGGGTTACAATCCTCTTTATGGCAACGATGCACCACAATGTTAGTACTTAGCCCAGGCATATCTTGGTACGACCACGCGAAAACATCCTTGAACTCTCGAGCAAATTAATGAGGTCTTGCCTTGTCTTTGCGGTGATTTCAGTTCCAATTTTCACCTCCTTTCCTCCTCTAGGCTCACTATTTCTAATGATTCCCTATGAGGTAGGATATGCTTATCCTCTTGTTCCATCATTCTTAACAAGTCCGGAGATGCATCATAATCTTCGTCATTTTCAAAGTCGTGGGATCCTCTGAACACACTTCTTGCTCAAAAATAGGCTCCGTGTTTGAGGCAGCGTCGCTCATGTCATTGATATCTGAAGACCTATGAAGGCATATCAAAGAATATACCAAGAATATAAATTTATGAATATGTTTGTGCAAAGAATTACAAATGAAAGAATTATTTGTAAGACAATCAACCAAATGAAAATATAAAAAGAAAAAAAAGACTGATCAAGATGAACGTTGACATATTTCATTAAAATAATGATATTTAGGCCCCATGCCTATTTCACAAAAAATTTCTATTGTTCTAGCCAACAACAACAGGAATGTT
The DNA here is from genome assembly GCF_007990345.1 of Gossypium hirsutum. Classification (NCBI taxonomy): domain Eukaryota; kingdom Viridiplantae; phylum Streptophyta; class Magnoliopsida; order Malvales; family Malvaceae; genus Gossypium; species Gossypium hirsutum. The sequence goes on from NC_053435.1 coordinate 81,337,501, forward strand.
TGAGCATTACTCTGAATAAGCCCTAAGACTACAGGATTTCTTCAGCAGTCCAATGTTAGCTCGCTTCCAGGCTCATAAGGGCAGATCTCCAACAAAGCCCTCCTTTCCGTTGCTTCTATGGGTTGGTATAAACATTTTCCAACATTCCTCCCATGCCGCTACCGGACACTCCACATTCAGAATGGATTAATCCTCCCGACACAAAAGATGCAGATATGTGGGGAAAGGTTAAAGGCTCACACTTAGCTTCATGTCCATTCAAACGCGCCCTTCTTCTCTCTTGTCTCTTCTCTATTTCTTTCTTCTTCTGCTTCATGTCTGGCTTGTACCCTAAACCAAATCTATCAAACTTTCCTTCGGCATTGGTGCCTCAATCCTTCCCTGAAGATATTTTCCCAATCCTTTCCCGGGTAAGGCTCCTCTTCCTACCATCAATCGCAATCCCATCTCAGTGGTCCTGGATATTTTCGGTACTGGAATTCTATTTCCCTCCGCAATAAACATCGCGTTCACAAATTCTAACGACCGAAAAGAACATTCTAGTGCCTCATCGTTGATGTCCACATAAGGTGCATCGCTAGTCATCATTGCGATAATATCCTCCTCTGCATCTATGTTACCAACCGATCCTCCATACCAACTTCACCTTCTGATGTAATGATGAAGGTACTGCCCCTGCTGAGTGTATCCACGGTCTCCCCAATAGACAGTTGTAGGAGGGTTTAATATCCATTACCAAGAAATCCACCTCATAATGACTGGGCCAATCCTTAATGGTACCTCAATTCTCCCCATAACCTCCTTTTTTGTTCCATCAAATGCCCTTACTATGCTCTGGCATGCTTTCATGTGCGAACTGTCTATTGGTAATCGACTAAGAGTGGACAAAGGCAATACATTTAGTGCGATCCATTATCAACCAAGGCCCCCGGGAGTGTGTACCCTTTGCATCGGACAGTAACATGTAGGGCTTTAGTAGAACCTCTTCCTCCGATGGTATTTCATCATCACTGAAGAAGATAAAATTGTCAGCACCAATATTGTTGATCAGCCGATCCAGCTTGTTTACCGAAATATCGTCAGCCACATATGTTTCGTTTAGCACCTTTAATAGTGCATTCCGATGTACTTCCGAGTTTAAGAGTAAAGCTAATACAGAAATGCGGGCTGGCTGTTTGTGTAGTTGCTCCACAACACTGTATTCACTGTGTTTCAAAAACTTCAAAACTCCTTTGCCTCCTCTTCTTTTATTGGTTCATTTACCAATGGTTCAACTTCTACTGCCTTCCCTTTCCTCTGTTCTTTCTTCCAATTCTCTTCCCTGGACGACTCTGCTTGAGCGTCATATCTTTTTCCATTGCGCGTGTAAGAACCTGTTTCCTGATTTCTTTCTGCTTCTTTTCCCAAAACGGTCACATTACACCCGTAATTCCACGGCACCATTTGTTATCCCTATAAGAGAAATTTGATGGTTTCTGGATTACAATTTTCGGTGTTACCTGGCCCTAACCTCATTACCCTTAGGGCGTGAGATAATGACCACAGGATGATTTGGAGCCTTTGTTCCCAACTCTGTCGCGCATATGCTCCTCATTTCTTTCGCATCTTCGTAAAACCTCATCTCTTTGTTATCCATCATGCTTTGAACCAAAGCCTTAAATCCTTCACATTCTTGGATTTCGTGCCCTGTTTTATGGTGAAATTCACAATAATTTCCCATCTCATGCCCTTCCTCAGAATCTGAAATAACCAAACCTCTTTTCGCCATTTCTTTCCAGACCCGTTTCAATGGAGTTTTTACTTCAGCAATGTCAGTCTTGACTTCTTCTCCCGTACCTTCGCTAACCATATTCACCCCTTATCTGCGTGATTAGGTAACGGATTCTTTGCGTTAGGTGAGTCGTCAAGTTTGACAACACCTAAATTGATAAGTCCTTCTACTACCTTCTTGAAGGCAGTACAATTTTCTATCGAGTGCCCAGAAATTCCCGCATGATAATCACATTGCGCGTTCGTATCATACCATTTTGGATACGGAGGTTGTAGAGGACTCAAGTAACGAGGAGCAACAACATGTGCATCGAATAAAGTCTGATACAACTCCTTGTATGACATCGGGATTGGCGTGAATTGGGGCTTTTCAGTAGTTTGCCTAGCTCCTGACTCTTGTCTTGATGATCCCTGTTGATTAGCAACCACTTTCTTTGGTTGATTCACGGTAATTGACCTACCATAAGCATTCACATTATTCACTTCATTTTCTCTTTTCCTCGGGGGTGCCCTCCTATTATTTTCTCCTCCATCTATTTTTCCACTTTTAATGGCATGCTCAATCATTTCACCATTCATGATTATATCCGAGAAATTTTTTGAAGCGCTTCCCAACATGTGAGTGATGAACGGGGCTTTCAAAGTGTTAATAAAAAGCGTCGTCATCTCCTTTTCCAAAAGCGGTGGTTGCACTTGAACTGCCACCTCTCGCCACCTCTGCGCATATTGTCTGAAGCTTTCGTTCGATTTCTTCTCTAGATTTTGCAGAGTTATCCTGTCAGGCATCATTTCTGAGACATGATTGTACTGTCTCAGGAAAGCCTGTGCTAAATCCCTCCAAGTAGCAATTTTGGCTCGGCTCAGCTGATTGTACCACTTGACGCTGCTCCCGTAAGACTTTCCTGAAAGCAATGTATTAATAATTGATCATTATTAATATGCCCCGTCATTCTTCTACAAAACATAGTAATATGGGATCCTGGGCAACTAGTCCCGTTGTATTTTCAAATTCCGGCATCTTAAATTTGTAAGGGAGCACCAAGTCAGGAACCAAGCTCAGATCCTTTGCATCTATTCCATAGTTTCAATGCTTTCTATTGCCCTAAACTTCTCTTCTATCCATTTCCATTTCTCCTCAAATTGTTTTGGAAATTCCTCCTTCGCCTTGTCCTTTTCAACCATCTCGTCAAGATCTGGGACAGCAATATTATTCGGGCTATCGCCAGGATTAAAGCCCGCTCCGGATTGAAAATTCATTGGGATTGAAGCATCGCCTTGGGACTGTTGGGGCCTAACCGACACAGAGGGTCTCCGCGGATGCAACTCAGTCTGTACATGTGGAGGCGTGAAACCTGGAGGATAGAGTGGTTCACCATTGTTTTCTTCTTCACTAACAATCACAGGCCCTTTACCCTTATCTACTCCCTTCAATAATTGCGTCATCTTAGCCACCAGATCATTTTGGGACTCCTCCATCTTTTGTACCATGTCACGCTGAATCTTTTCTATTTGCTCTTTCATTTGCGCCTGCAACTGGTCTTGCATTTCTCTTTGAAGTCGCTCTAGCTTCTCCAACCTTTGGTCCATAATTTTTGTCTTTGCTCGGGTGCCGTAACTTTGTTGGTTTTCCAGGTTAACTGAAATGATTTTATTCGATTAGGTTTTTTAATGGTCATTAATGCATATGATGTGATGCAATGCATGAAAAAGAATGCAAAGAAAAAGAGGCACTGATTCTAATTCAACTTCATTAGAAAACTTTACTAGATAAAGAGTTTCTTTACATAAATAGACTACATATATGGCTTTGCCCTCACACTCAAAGCCTTAACCTTTCTAAGAAGCCAAGCTAACTCTCGGCCCCTGTCGGACTCTAACTCATACTTCAAACTTAATAGATCAGCCTGAACCGCTAGAGTTTGCAGATGATCAGCTACCTCGCGCACTTGAGTCACCGCCTCTCCCATAATATAATCTCTTTCTCCAATCTGCTCTTGAGACCGACGGAATTGTTTTGCCACTGCTCATTATTTCTTCCAGAAGCTCTATCCGGATTTCACTATTTGCAATGCTTCTCTAGCCCTTCTATTTGTCCTTTTAATTCTTCAATTTTGTCTAAGCTCGCCCTTAATTCAACCGTAGCATTACGATTACGTACTGGTGAAGCGATCTTTCTAGTTCAGTTATCCGGACCTTCAACTCCGTCTTCTCGTCTTGGCATCTAGTAGACTCTTTCCCAAGGCGACTTCTCGAGCCGAGTATCCTGGAATTTCTTTTCCCATTGATTAGCTTTCGTCTTTTCCTCCTGAATTTCTTGTCGCCATTGTTCTGGCGTTTTACCCAAGCCAGCAGCTCTTACCGACCTACGCAACTTCTTGTAATCTGTCTTCAGGCTGTCCAAATCTTCTTCTGCCTTGTTCTTTCCTTTCTCAATTGTTGGCCTCTAACTTTGAATGTCCACATCCAGTCCTAACTGCATTTTTTCTTCCTCTAGTTGTTCTATCTTCTTCCCCAATTCTAAACTCCTTTTTTCGAATTCTTGTTTGATGATTTCTATCTCAGAAGGCAAGACTTGTAAGTGTTCCTCTAAAGATCGAGCCGTTTCTGAATTTGACGCCGGGATGTTGTCGTTGATCCTTTGATCACGCCACTGACCATACTCGGGGGTAATTGTCGGACCCACGGCTAAGATCTTCATTCGACGAGTCTGGTTCCAGGCACTAGATATTTCTCGAACCTTCTTCTTGTAATTGTCCTCCCTATAGGAAAAATCACTATAAGCCAACCCCTGCGTTGCGGTATGAATTGTCGTGATCTATACTGTCTTGAACGAGTAGAGGAGCATATCCATAGCCCCCATATCCGAGCAGCGGAACCCAGTCAAAATCTCCACATCGGTACAATATCTCATCAGGAATTAACCAAGGAGCCCTCCATTCAATATCTTCATCTGGAGATTCTGGAGTATCTCTATCCATTTTTCTTCTGAAATATCATCCCGTCTTGGCGTGGCCACCAATTCTCCTAGAGGGGAGTAGCTATCGGAGAATACCCGATAAGAGACCTTTTCGACTTTCCAGAAGTGGCTTGGAACCATGCCAATAAGAGCTGCGCGCATCCAATAAACCTTCCCTCCCCTGCTTTCGACACGCATTCAGGATCTAAAAGTTTCAGCGAGTATTGCCGGAACCGGTGTAACCCTTTACTAAGCCGATCAAACAAATCAGATACAGCCTCGTCTATGTGTCCTAAAGCTTTGGGGAAAACCACTAGTCCATAGATACCTAAAGCGAAGACATCGACCCTTTTCTTTAAGTCAGGATGTACAAGCACCAAATCTCGCAAACTTTTCCAAGGAACACATTTACTGTCGCCCTTCTGTTGGATCCGGGCAGCGACCCACTGCTCGCTCATCCCAGTGATGTTCATTAATTTCTTTAACAACGGAGGGACACAGCAGCTCTGGAATAAGCTTGTCGACTTGAATCTTTGGGCACCGAAGCAAGGTCGTATACTCCTCCACAGTAGGCGTCAAATCTACCTTCCCAAAAGTGAAACAACTGTAGGCAGGATTCCAAAACTGAGCAAGGGCTCGGAATAAATACTTGTCCACTTTGACACTAAGCAGATAAGGTAGGTCACCGTAGTTACAATAGAACAGCTGCTTGGCCTCGACATCCCATTGATCCCAGACTTCTTTCATTTCTCGAAGGTCATTCTGGATTACACTGATACGGGTAAAATCCCACAATTCTGACACGTACCCTTCGGTAAGACTATCGCCTTTCTCCCGTTGTGTCGTTTCAGCCCATATTCGCACAGCCGCATTATCCTCTACTTTATCAACAAACCCCTTTTCCATGATAAGCTTTCTACCAAGAAACTGAACGTAAATCGACACCTCTTTTAGAATGAAGATGCCATGCAATCACAAACAAAGTAAATTAGCATTAAACACAGAATAAGATTTAAAATAAGCGACAATAAATACAACATTCATTTAGGTAAGCACTAAAAATTTGGAGTAGCTCTACCTAAGTCGGTTCCTATGGCTCATTACATGTGGTTTGGTTCTAAAGTAGGGTACCTGAACCAGCAAATTCCTCGATCCTCACCCATTATAGGCTCATACGGACCAAGTTCGATTCAGGGGATACATTTCCCTATGGCCATGCGGAGATGAAAATCTCACGAAGACATAGGTACGGATGTATCCCGAAAGCGATTCACTATCCCATGCGGAGGTGAAAACCTCACGAAGGCGTAGCTTCTCACTCCCACTTAAAAGGGTGTGACCAACGGTCATGCAATGCAATGCAGAAGATATAAAATTAAAATACAAAACCTGATAAAACTATAACTCAAAACAAATGAAATGCAATGAGAGGATCGTAATTTAAACCAAATTTTCAACTTTCGACAAAAAGACAAGAAATAATCAACTCGTGGCTTGACTCTCTTATTTAGTCCCCAGCGGAGTCGCCAAGCTGTTGACACCATTTTTTTGGATGAAAACGGGGTCGACTTGGATTTTGAAAAATGAAAACGGGAGTCGCCACCAATCTTTTTTGATGAGGTGTGATCGGGTCACCTCGAAAAGTGGTTGTTTTTAATAAACATTTATTTTATTAAAACAACGATTTTGGTCTGCGAAATTCAGAAAACGGGTTCGGGAGTCGGTTACGCACGAGGAAGGTTAGCACCCTCGATACGCCCAAAATTGGTACCTGGTTGATTACTTAATGTCTTGTGTCGAAAATTAAAAACTCGAAAGAATTAAAAAATACGATCCTTGTATTGAAACGTTGAAAATTTTCAGGAAAAGGGAATATTTCACATTATTCGAGAAAGAGAATCATATCCAGTAAGTTAGGACACAATGTCTCAAATTCCCGATACGCGGATGAAAAATGCTTATTTAAAAGATATTTTATTATCTTGGTTTAGAAATAATCAGGCCCAGTAAGTTAGGCACGATCTTTTCTTAATTCCCGAGATCGTTTAAAACTTGAGTTTGAAAAGATTCGTGTTTTAGATTTATTATGAAATCGAAACCCATTAAGTTAGAGTACGATCCTTTAAATCTAAACACAAATATTTTTTAAACAAATTTTTATCGAGTAAAATAAAACACGAAATCGTAGTAAAAAATGTGAAACAAATTACATTGTTTATACGTGAAAATCATAATAATAAAAAATAAAAAATATACGAGCAATAGCAACGATATAAAATAAATAAAAGTCATACCTACAATCATATAAAATAACAATATATATAATCAAATAAATTAAACATCATTCAAAATAATAACGAAAATGAAATAAATAATAAAATACAATTAAATATAAAGGATATATATAGACATAAACTAAAATATGTATATTATAAATTACAAAATGTATAAAGTATATTTAATATATAAGAAGCGATATAGTATATAAAAATATGTACATATATATGGTGTATAAAACTATGGAATATGAAAATAATAAAATACATATAAAGTAAGTACATATGTGTGAAAATAAAAATATGTATGTACAAATTAAAGTTTAAAAATAATGAAAATATACGTATGTATACGAATAAATACGTTAATTTTGATACATGTTTAAAATATATTGAAAATGTATATATGTTTATGTAAATTAAGATATACAAAAATATGTATGTACGTACATATAAAATATATATATATTATAAAATAAAAATATGTATGTATATAAATTAATAGTAAATGTGTATATACGATTATAAAAAAGTATATTTAAACTATAAAGATATGTAAATATGTATATATTAGAAAATGAAATATATAATGTATAGATATATACATAGTTGAAAATATATAACTATATAAGTATATATGTATAAAAAATGTAGTATATCACAAAATATATGCATGTATATTATATGTCCGAAATCTAATAAATAAACATAAAATAATAATAATAATAATAATAATAAAGTTAACAAAAATTGACAAATAATAAAATATGCTAAAAAGGGGCCTTAAATCGAAATGAAATAAAACATATAGGGCCAATTCGAAATAAAGGAAAACGAAAGGGATCCAATTGTGACGCGCGTAAAAAAGGGAAGGACCGAAACAGAAAATAAACCCAAAATCCCAAAACGCAGCACCTCAATGGACTAAAATAAAAAAAATAAAATGTTAGGGCTAAATCAAAATAAAATAAAACAACAAAATAGGACCAAATTGAAACACGCCGCGAATCAGAGGGACTGCGCGCATAAATTGCCCAAAAAACTAAAACACGCGGATCCTTCGGGTCGGGTCGGGTCGACGCGCGGATCCCCCTTTGCAAAACGGCGCCGTTTTGTGTTTAGTATAAATAATAAGAAAACCCAAAAAAAATCAAATCTGTTTCATCTTAAAAAAAAACAGAGAGAGAGAGCTCTCTCCTCTCTCATCTCCCTCCCCAGAATCCGGCCGCCGGTCCGGCCCGGCCTCCGGCGTAGCACCGCCGCGTGCGGTGGCCGACGCCTCAAAATCGGATCTTTTTGATCCTAGTTCAAAGTTGAGTGCCTCTTAGGCACGGATCTGGGGCCGAATCTCGTGAAACAAAGGCCCAAAGACCCGAAAAAGGGCGAAACCGCTCGCCTTCCTCCACGTCCGGCGCGGTGCAGGTAAAAAGGTAAAAAGCCTTCTCCTTTATTATTTTTCTTTATGTTTTCAAGTTAAAAATAAATAAATAAACTTGAAAGAAATGAAAACAGTAAGCAAAAGAAAAGATAAAACTGAGCAAAAATGTTCAACCTTTTTTTCTGTTCTTTTTTATAAAAATCGAGGCCGAACCCCTTTTACATTCTCATTCCTTTCCTTATATAACCGATTATACTGCCTATTTTTCTATTTCTATTATTTTTTGTTTTTGCCTCTGCTTGCGTGTTTGTTTCTCTCCTTGCAGGTGGAGCAGGTAGACGTTAATGGAGCAAGTGGGTGAGGGGATGTGCGGCGCGGCAGTGGCAGAGGGCAAGTGGCTGAGACGGTGCAGAGGAGTTGGTGAGAAGGCCCTAGGTGCGGCGCACCTAGGGTTGCTGCTGTTTTTTCTTTTTCTTTTCTGAACATGAGTTAGGGTAGTTGGGTGTATTGGGTTTGGGCTGATTGGGCTAGTTGGGCTGTCTTGTAATGGGTCTTGGGTTCTTTTGTTAGTGGGCCGGGCAGAAATTTGGGCTTGTACAGTAGTTATTAAATCCGTTTAGTTAATTTTAATTACTAGTCTTGTACTATGTGTACAATTGTAGATTTAATCCATATTTTTCAACTAGATCATTCTAAGTTCTTATACTTTTTTAATTTAAAATTTTAATCCTTAACACAAATGATAGTTATTAATCTATTAACTAAAAATTTAGTGAGTAATATGTTAAAATAATAAGCTGATAATATATTACACATATTGTTGATACTAAGTAGCAGCAAAAATTTTGTATCCATTTTTCATGATATTATGTATGAATCAGATATATCATAGCAAATTCTTTAGAAAAATGTGTCCTCCACAATGAAATTTGATAAGTGAGACTTCGAGTAAGTGTTTACATAATTTTCTTCTGTCCGAATAAATGATTCATTGAAATAATGAGTTACCATTGATATCGACACATAATTTGTTTGTTGAATCAAAATTTAAAAATAGCAGAATTAACTTAATGAATTCAATAGTTTTCGTTTGACGAGGACTGAAATTTTAAAATTAAAAATGTACAGAGACTAACAATGACAAAAAAAAAATTAAAGATTAAATCCACAGATTTGTAAAGTACAGGGACTAATAGCAAAATTTTAACTTAAATTTTAACTTATAACCATAATTAGACCTAGCTGCATAAAGCGGGACTCACAAATGGCAATTCACCGCCACCCCACTTCTCAAAATAAGAAAAATATTGAATATTTTAAAATTGGGGGTACCTTAAAATCAGAACCCTAACCCTAATTTCCTTAAATTTGCCCCCGATCCCAAATTCCGTTCAGACGAAACCCAGAAAATATCCAATTTCAGATCAAAATCAACAGTTATGGAAGATCATCGAATTAGCAAAGACGATATTAGCAACAACAACAACAACGTTAATCCGAGGCAATTGCAGCTATTCGTTAAACTTGTAAATGGCCAAACGTTATCGCTTCAATTCTCCTCCCCACAAGTCCAAGTCGGTTCCGTCAAGCGTCAAATTCAGGAAATCACGAAAATCCCAATCAATTTCCAGCGCCTGATTCGCGGCCATCAGCTCAAGGACGATTCTGTAATTTCTCACCCCGATGCTACCCTCAACCTCTCTTTCAGCCTTCTCGGTGGCAAAGGAGGTTTCGGATCGCTGCTACGTGGCGCAGCCACAAAGGCCGGGCAGAAAAAGACGATCAATTTCGAGGCTTGCCGTGATATGAGCGGAAGAAGGCTGAGGCACGTGAATGGAGAAGAGGCTGGAGGCGTGGAAGGCGGAGGAGGAAGAGAGGAAATTGGAGAAGATGGCGGAGGATTTTATAAAGAAAAAGGCGAAAAATGGGAAAAAAAGGGGTTGGAGATGGAGAAGCCGAGAAGTATGTGGCGAAGTACAGGGAGCAATCAGCAAGGTGTGTGGCGGTGGTTGAAGAATCCGTTAAGGCGGCGTGCCTAGGAAAGCGGAAGGCGGTTCCAGGCGGAGCTGACCCTAAAAGGTTAAAGATTTGGTAAGTCTTATCAAGATCATTTAAGATTATTGCTATTTTCAAAATTTGAGTTAATGGATTACTTATTGTCATTTGTTTCGAAAAATATAGAGAATATGGATCAAATCTACTCATAGTACAAGACTAGTAATTGAGTTTAACCAAACGAATTTAGCTGCTACTATTTGGTTTGGGACTAAAATTTCTAATTTTGAAAAGTAGAAGAACTAAAATTGATAGGGACTAAATCCACAACTTTCGCAAAGTACTAATAGCAGATTTTAACCATTATTTAATTTGTTTGTAAGATTAGGTTATGGATTTCTTTTTAATATTTGGGATATTTATTAGTTTTTTGTTTGCTTTTCTTGTTTTGACTAGGATGGGAAAGAGGAAATTAAATGAGAGTGATAGTGATAATGGCAGTGATGATGAAGATAGTGAAGATGACGAGGAAGCTGAAAAATCTGTAGTTTTGAACAATGGGAATAATTCGGATTCTAGTAAGGGAACTGAGGGGAGTTCCGGTTCGGTTTATAAGAGAAGATCTGATGTGGAATTCTCAGGTGGAGTATCGAGTGAGAGTGGTTCCGAGGAAGAGAAAGACATTTTTCCACTGCAAAACTCGAAATCCGGTGGGGAAGATGTGCTCAATGTAGAAAATGATAAGGTTGAAGTTGAAGCAATGCAACCCGAGATACCGGAAAATAATGGAACTAAAACCGAAGATCAGAAGGAAATAGTTAGTCAGGGTGCCGATGTTCCAGTTCAAGAAAATGAAGGAGTCGGGATCAAATTGATAGATAGAGTCAATGGTTGTTCTGATGTGAAATCAGAATTTCATGGAGAAACGGTAGTTTCAAACACTAACGTGGCTATACCTGAAAAGCCATTGAACTTTGATGACTTCAATTCGCCGCAAGAGATGGAGGTATGCACTCGAAGTTCTTTTCCTGTTCCTGCTTTCCATGTAGGCTTAGGTTGTTTGAGGGAATGTGTTTAGACTTTTGAGAGCAAGAATTGCAAAGAAAGGATTTGTGAACTAATGCTGCCTTCTTTGCACTATTGCTCTCATCGGTTTATATACATACTAGACGGAAGTTAAAATTTAAAAATAGAAAAGCTTTCAATGTACTCTTCGATCATGTACCTAAATGAGTACGGTATTAACTTGTTGCAAGTTTATCAAATGCTTTCCTTTAGTCCAAGCTTAAATCGGGTCATAGGCATAGTTATATGTAATGTAATTTATCGTACTCTTCGATCATCCGTTTTATAACGCTTATTGTGATTTGGGTGCTAACTTTTTTCGTCGTATTATAGGTTCTTGGGTTGGAGAGGTTGAAATCAGAACTGCAGGCTCGTGGTCTAAAATGCGGCGGTACTTTGCAAGAACGAGCTGCTCGGCTTTTCCTGCTAAAGTCTATCCCTTTGGATAAGCTTCCAAAGAAGTTGCTTGCAAAGAAATGAAAACCAATGTTGTAAGGCTTCATTTAACCTCATAGTAGTATTAAGGAGTTTCTTTTTGTCAAAATATGAAATGTGTGCGTGTTTATATATATCATGTTCTGTTTAACTTTTATAACATGGTACTTGTGAGCCGAAACCTCATTATGTATGGAAATTGCTTCGATAAAATCGAATATTGCCAGGGATAGGTTGCACGTTAACATACTTATTCTACTCTCTTGAATGCATAAAAGAATAAGAACTATTATGCCTACTGTGATTGCATACAATACAATACAAGAAGTGTTCATTCGTAATATATCAAGCAGGGTTGGTGTTTGGAGTAGCATACTCGGCCGGTGGAGATTTCCGGCACACAGGGCACGTAGAGTTCATTCGTAGCCATTCATCAATACATTCTGCATGGAAGCAGTGTTTGCATTCTGGTATGCACCTGATAGTGTCTTTGCTAAGGTATTCAGATAAGCATATAGGGCAAGTGCTGTCGTTGGGGCCAGGTATTCTCCGGCTCTCACCGAGCACCAGCTTTTCGTATGATTCGATTGTGGATTCATCCAGCCCTGTTTCGACAACCGCAGGTTGTGGCAGCACTGCCGCAGGTCTGTTGTTCTGTTGCATGGGGCTTTCCCCAGCATCATTGCGACTGCTGAAGCAGCATGCGAAGAGGGCGATCCCGGTTGCGCACGCAAGTGCCGGTACAGCAATTGACAAGCAGATGATCCCGAAAACTCTAAGACCATTACCTGTTTGGCCTGAAATATGATACCAAAAGGAAAATTTGACATTGTATTAGATCAAATGCTAATTGGAAGATGGAAATACAATATTAACATTTGGCTAACTTTATTATTGCGGATCTGTTAATAATTGGATTGGATTTACGGTTGAATAACTAAAAATTTTATAAAAATTATAAAATTGGTTCAATCATTGATTTTTTTTCTGGTTTTTTTTATTGATTTCAAATAATTTGCTCAAAAATCAGTTCAACTCCTATATTTTGGTTGGTATATTTGTCAGTTTTTGACCGCTCGAACGAGACAGTTTAGTTCGATTCAAATAACATTGGTTATTACCATAGCATATCAATGATTTTCTTTACAACTTTAATTTATGATGATAATGGAGCGGAGTAAAAGCAGATATTGTTAAATCTTTCACTATTTTACTATTAGTATATTCTATCTCTACTTTCATCTCCCTTAAAATTTTATGGTTATTTTCATAAATATTAGGTATATTCATATTCATTTTGCTTTAAGAATGTTTTATGAATATTTCACTTAAACATATAGAAGTAAAATGATAATTTTAAATATTATGAGGGATAGGGTAGGGTTCGTAAATAAGCTATTCGAATTTTGTTATCTAAGCTTGGAATCTAGTAAGCTTTCTTCTATTAATGGAAATGGTTAATGGACTATTCTCAAAAGCAAAATGCAACATAATTATTTGAATCGGATCAAATCGATCAAGGCATTGGTTTGAATAGAAGCATTAGATTAATTGGCCCATAAATTCATATAAATTAGCTAAATCAAAGTAAAAACTTAATTGAATTGATTAGTTATTTTTTACTAATTTTTTAATTATATTTTTATTCAAAACATACTATCTGATAACCTATCCAACTCGTAGATAATTTCTGACTTTTCATTGCATTACTAATTTAATATACAACACATTATCTTGTTTTAGCCGTACTATATGAGAGAAATGACGTCATACTTATATATATATATATATATATAAATATAAAAATTAAGCCCCTCATTGTAGTTGACATTAGAATAAATGGGTTAATCTCTATAGTCTTAACAACGATAACATAAAATAATGCAATTACATCATCGTATAGTAAAGTTAAATAAACTCCAAAAAATAAAAACTCTAAAGTCAAATCTCAAAAAATAAAAATACTAAAGTCAAACTTCAAAAATAAAAAATCTAAAGTCAAATAACACTAGAAATCTACTCCATTCGTAAAAGCCACTCATTTATTTATTTATTTATTTTAATTAAGTCCAAGATAAAAACCATAACGGGTTGAAGTAATCCCACATATCTTCATTCTCACGGCTTTCTCAATTTTATTATTAAATGAGTTGATTGAAACATTAATTCTAGCCTAACGATGTTGAATTAATCATGAAAAAAGATATGTGATGTTAGTGGAAATGTAAAAATGTCTAATTCAGATTTTAGTCCTCCTATCATATCAAAATATGGGATTTAATCTCTAATAAGGTTCTTCTTTGTTGTTAAAGTGATAACTAGAAGCAAACCATATTCAACCAATGATAAATTTACATGTCGGACTATTAGTTGTTATTAAAGTCGTGATGTAGGTTTTATTATTGTTATTCAATCACAGAGTCAAGCTCGCGTGAAAATATAATTAACTGTGTTCAAGTAAATTTACATGTCAATTGAATGCTTAAGGCTAACTAAAAAATATCAACAACTAACTGTGTTATCAATCTGGAAATACTAATAACATTATAAAAATAAGGGGAAAATCTCAAAATTATACGTGAATTTTGATTTAATGTGCAAATATATACATGAGCTTTAATTTGGTGTAATTATACATGTGAAACTCTAATTGTGATTCAAATGTATATTTAAAACTTTAATTTTGATTTAATCATACACATTTAAAGAAATAAATACATCAATTTATTTTTATATTAGATAAATAGAATTTATGTATGCAATATGTAAACATAAAATGATGTTATATCAATAATTGTGTTAATAATTTATAAGAACCGGATCACATCAGATTTTCATGTATAAAATTGCACAAAATCAAAGTTCATGTAAACAATTACACATTAAACTATAGTTCATGTATAATTTTGATATTTATTCTTAAAATTAAATGACTAAATTATGTTAGAGTAAAGTAAAGGGATTAAATGCAAACCGAGCATGCCAACTCAGCTTACCATGTAATGACAAATGACTTCATTTTAATGAAGTCTTTCTAGAAATTAGATCTTGGTTTTAATCTCGAGGAAGACATGGTATTAAGTTTTGGGGTTTAGTTAAAATTTTTAAAAATTTTGAAAAAAATATTAATGAGAATTTTCAAAAGGTTCAAAGGTTTTAGTAAATTTTTTAAAAAAAAAATTTGAAGCCCTTAAATTTTTTAGGGGGCGAAGACTTTCTTTAGCTCCTCTTATGTTTCGATTCTAATTTGATCTTTGAACAACCTGATCTGATCCTACAATAATATTAACACATTGAGGGTATATCAACTCCGAACGGACAAAAAGAGTCAACTTCCCTTCAACTTTTTTTATTAACATTGAATCCTAAACTCCGTCACTTGACCCGTACCTTCTACCCTTTTATTAAAAAAAGTAGAACATGAGGGAATAAAAACTCTACCTTGTATTAAAAAAAAGAATAGAAGGATTAAAAAAATCCAACATAACAGAGGGACTAAAAACAAGATTTGACCAAATGCAAAAATGATATTATCATTGATCAAAGCTCGAAATAAAGATACTTACTTGATTCAGGTAGACGACGAAAACAATCAATTTCGTCACTATTATTGCTTTTAAACCCACAAATCCCACCTTGTGCTTCACAATCCCCACATTGAGGTACATACCAAGTCAATTGAATATCACCACCAAGTTCAGCCGTGAACTCTTCATCCTCCTTAACCGGCCACGAAACCGGAACCGGCAATGCCGCCACGACAACACGGCACGAATACGACGACACCAACGAACTCACAAGTCTCATCGAAGAAGTAGCCAACGCCGAATGCGTCGAATTACTCATACATTCAATAATATCAAACCGAGACTTGATGACTTCACTAGGACAAGTAAGGAACGTATAGTTTTCATGGAAAGGAATAACAAAAGGAGTTCCTGATATATTGAATGTAAGAAGCCGATTGGGAAGGCAATTGTTGGGGTCGTAAAGTGTTATTAGTTGATCGAGATAGTTGACATCGCGTATATAGAAGTCGCCGGAATATGGGAGGCTGAGGTAAGTTGTGCTTTGGGTTTTGCAACTGAGGTTAAAGCCGGGGTAGCCGCAGTTTTGGGGGTGTTCAGTGGTTTGTTGGTAGAAAGGGAAACGTATGGGGACTTGGTTTTGGGCACATCTGGTGATGGGACATGGTTGTGCTGTTGTTGATGTATGTAAGAGAGGGAAGAGAAAAGTGAAGAAGATGATGAAGGTATTCATGTTTAATGAGGAATGTTCATAAGGGTGGATAAATTTAAGGGAGGAATTCATTGAAGACTTTATATTAAAATAGTTTTATTACAGTAGAAAGTCAACTACTTAAAAATTAAATAAAGGGATTTTTTTTATTTTAGGTTAAATATTTAGGAGGTCTCTATTATAGGAATTGAATCAAATTAATTCTTTTTAAATGGATCAATTTTAAAATTTTACATAATCATTAGATTGCTTGTTTATGATCGGTAATTAGTATGAATTCTATAAGACTAATGGAAACGGTACATGTAAATGTTGCCTTGGGACCAAAGATAAAAGGACTGTACTCTCACAAATAAAATTTAAGTTAAGATTTTAGAAGTGAAATTGTTAAAAGGGATAATCACGAATTACAAAAAAATTAATTTTTATAAATAGTAAAATGAATATGAATGATATGTTCATCATAAAAAAAAAAACTGTGGTCCAAATGTTTTATATTACATCATAATTTCATTTCGTCAAATTCTGCATGTGGTTTTAATTTCTATACTGTTTAAAATTTGAAATTTTAATTATTTAAAAATGATTAGGGTTAAATGTTTTAGTATATTTTTAGAAGCGTGCTTAACATTTATGCCTTGTTGTGACGATGTATTGCACTTTTACAAGCTTCTGTGGGGCATGTCATTTGGATAGCAACGCCTCGTATAGAGGATAGGTAACTCCATATAGAACTTTATATGTGTACCTTTTGACATTTAAATAAATGTGAATGTTTGATCGAATTGAATGAAAATTTTTGAGTTAATCGAGTTGACGAATTATATTTTATCATCCTAATTTATTTAGAATTTTTTTTGAATTGAGTTGAGTGAGATGGAATTCGAATCGAATATATTTGTTCGAGTTAAATTAAAAAAAAATTACTTTAGGTCCTTGTAACCACTGTCATCCACCATAATCAAATTTATTATTAACTTTCATCCCCTCATAATTTATTTATTAATCTTTTATATACAAATTAGCTTATTTGCTTGCTTAGTTGCTTCAATTATATTCTAATTCTTGTCATTGTATATTTTAAAATTAAAAAATATATTAAATGTAAAAAATGTGATTTTTTAATAAAAGTTATCTTAAAGATAAAATGTGAAATTAATACCAACATAAAATTTTAACATAAATATTTTATGGCATCATCAATAATTTAATTTTAACATAAATTTATAAAGATTTAATATGATTAAACAATTAAATAATATAAATAATATAAATTGTAAAATTTAATTTAATAATATAAATAGTAGATATAAATAAAATTATTACTATTTAAATTTAGGGATTTTTTTGAATGATTTTTTATTTAGGGGTAAAGGGTGAGAAATAAAAATTTAAAGAAAAAATAAAAAGTTTTGAAAATTGAGGGAGGAAAATTTTGGAAGGAAAATAGATTTGGGGTAGAAGAAGGTAGAATGGAAAGGGAATAAAATTTTTAGAGAAAAATAAAAAGATTTAGGAATTTTAAGTTAAAATAGTATTCAGTTTATTTAAATTATTCAAATTATTTAAATTCAAAAATTAAACTCAAAATTTAAAAAATTAAATTTATTTAACTCAAAATTTTTTTAAAAAAAATCTAATTTTTTCGAGTAAAAAATCGAATCCGAACTCCCTCTCCAAAATACTAATCAATTAAATAAATTTAAGAGTTTCTGCTATAATCAACATTTTGCTTACGTGTATATACATTTGTGTTGTTTCCCTTCTAAGTCAAATCCATCAAAAGTCAGCTTATATTCATGATTTGATTTTTAAAATTAAGTTTATACCTATAACCAAACCAATCCCTTAATCATTTTAATATATGAGTTATCATTTTCATCTTAATTTATCTAAAAAGATAAAAATTAGCTATAGAAATGCAACACATCACATTTTTATTGGACATTTACTATCATAATGAGATCAAAAAAAGGTTTCTACATTAAAGTGAAAAAACAAGTCTAACTCAAACCAAATTGCTTTGCTCAAAAAAAATTAAACCAAATTCTGATAAAATCGCGTAGGCCTCACGTTGCAAGAAAATATATGAACAATTGAAAAGAGTATTGTAAGTGTACCAATATTTTATACTACTGTAAGAGGCACCAGCTAAGTAGCTGATAAAATTTACAAATTATTGAAAAAGAATTACAAAAAAAAAAAAAAAAGAATTACAAGCTCACTGGGTAAATGGGGACAAAAAATAATGAGGTTCCTCATTTGTTTCACTTCTGAATTATATCAAATGTAAGAATATCCCATCAATTAGAAGCTCTTTAATGCCTTTATACCAGTGAAAAAAGAATGGTAAGTATAGCCAACCTTAATTCATATATTTTCGACAATTAGGAGCTTTACATAGGCAAGGAACTTTAAGCTCATCGTGCTCGTCCGGATCGAACAAATAATCATATCTGTCAAACAAATCATATATATTGTAATGAATGACTACAAGGATACCAACTAGGATGAATAAACACGGATGGAAATGGAAATAGTGAGAAAAAAGGAATCTAGAGATCTTACGTTAGCTCATCACCAGCAGAGACATCGGTCTTAGCAATAAGAACTATCCGGCTCTCTTCATCGCCAACACTCATGATCCTTGCATAGCAATTAGGCGTGCACTGCAAAATGGGTGGTATTTTCAGATTTCAAAAAGGAATTCATGATGCTAAACAATCAACACTAGCACTACTCAAGTAATTACAGGGGCATCCTTTTTTTTTTTTTTATAAATGGGAGGGGGCATCAACCCGATTATAAGCCCGTACCGAATGATTGATTAAGCGTGCAATATTCCCCTTATTGGTGGCATCAATCACTACTTCCTCGCTGATTTTGAACAGCTGCATTACATTTTGAATAATCAAGAATCAGTATTTAACACCATAAGGTCAGCAACAATGAAAATGGACCTAACCAGAGAGTGTTTCAAGCCTGACTAATTACAGAATTAAGGAGGCACCAAGTCAAGTAAATACGGTAAACAGAAAAACCTCAAATGATTAACATATAGGGACATTTAACTTAACCAACACGCAACCATTGGCATGGAATCTTTTTCCGAGAATTCTAGAGGCTTATCCAAACTACAGAAAGTACATCAAGAAGGTCAAACTAATCGGTCAAGTGGGATCAGAGATAGATAGATGGTCAAATCTAAACCCTTTTAATACCAGATGCAGCACATTCATAAATTAAGGACGGGGATTATAAGAATCTTACATAGCAATCTTTTCCTTCAGAACGGTACTGTGCCTCCCTAAGATCTGCAACACTACGCCTAACCTGCTCACCACAATACTCAACAACCTGGAATACACATGTTGACTATCAACACACCAAACATAATAATGCTTTACTTGAGGAAATACAACTTAAAACCACATTGATGTTAATGCTATGAAAATGGACAAAAATAGGTATTGCAGGACAAAGTAATTACCATTTCTCCTTCCTGAATGTTTCTACGTGCAAAAAGGCCCCATCCATGAATACCAGATTTGCCAAAACAAACTCGGTGGTTCTCAGTCCTCTAAAGACACGTAGAAAGATTGAATTAGAAAACTACATCAAACTAAGAAATAACAAATGGGACATAATCAAGGATCATAGCTTACCTGCAACTGGTACAGTCGATCCTTGAATGACGAGAAAACAGTAGAATCATCTACTTCCTGTTACAAGACAATTGTATTATGAACTCATTGACTAATCCAAAAGAACCAGAAGGCAAAATTAATTGATAGCGATTCTCTAATTAAAAAGTTAATGTTCAAAAGATAAGATATCTACTACAACAAAGAGAAGAATGGTACTTTATATGTGCTTAATGCTCTTAATGCATCTATATGATGATGACTTGGCCCACTCGGACTGTGGAATATTGGCTCAGTTTCAGCTCCCTGGCAAATAACAAGAATAGTATAAGCAAAGATAAAACCAACACAAATAATTGCATCATGCTAGCAGTTTACAACATACAAAGTTAGTGGCACCAGCAGACAGCTTTAACTTCAATAGAAAGTAGGGGTGAGAGTTCAATTGAATCAAGTCAAATCAAATGAAAAATTTTCAAGTTGATCAAGTTGACGAATCCTATTTTATCATCCTAACTCGATTTGAATTTTTTTTGAATCGAGTTGAGTAAAATAAAATTAGAGCCAAATCAAATCGAGTTAAATTAAAAAATTAAATTTGAAACTCTTATTTCAGTATAATTAATTCCATGTTGGAACACATAAATTTGAAAACATATATTTGAAACTTTTTCAAAGCAAAATAATAACAAAATAAGAGACTTTAGTATGATAAACTTATCATTAATTAACTTATTTAGGTCTCCAAAATTATTATTTTAGAAATTTTTAAAATTTTTTAACTTGCTTTTATATATTCTTTAGAATTTTTTAAAAATTATTATAATTTTCTTTTAAATATAAATTTTGGAATTTTTATAATTATTTTGTAATTTTTGTTGAGAGAAAGACCAATTTACTCATTTTCAAAATTGACAAAGACCAAAAAAGTATTTACACCAATCTATTATTGGAATTATTCAAGCTATTCCAATTATAAAATTCAACTCGATTTGAACTTGGAATTCAAATTACTTATTCGAGTCAACTTGAAAAACTCGATTAAAATAACTCAAAATTTGAATTTTTTTTCAATTTTTTCAAATCGAATAGAGCTTTGCTCACCACTAATAAAAAGTGCATGCTTAATTGGAAAATAAATAATCACATAAAATCAATGACTTCACTTTTGTCAAGCAGAATATGAAAAGGTTTCAGGAAGTATATAAATATATGCAGAGAAAATTGGAAAATGTTACTGATATAAAATAAAAAAAAAATGACAGTAAATCACAAGAATCCTGGAAACCTACCTTAAATTTTGACCTTGCAAAAACGCGGCATCTAGCAGCAGAGCATGCATCAAAGTCATTGGTATCCAGAGCTGGGGATTCAGGGAGCTCAGCATTCTTGGATGAAATTAGCCTCGAACCTCTAGGACAATCGTTTACATTCTGAAGAACATTTCTGGCAGCAAAAACCCCTGAAGGAGTATGCATGACAACAACTGCATCTGGATTGGGGCTCCTGCAACAAAGACCAAAATATGAGGATACCATCAAAAAATATGGGTGACACATATATAAGCATAACCTAAAGTATCTTCTATCTTCTTTATTAAGAAGATATGTACAATAGCAAATGAAAAAAGAAAAGGGACAATATCAAACCTGTGATCAGTGCAGTACACGAACTTTTTCGTCATTTGCATCCCATTCTTCTCAGAGCAGTGTAGCTGTAAATTAATAAGAAAGACTCAAATATGAGTTAACCATGAAGGAACATGTTTTGTGAAGTTCAGTCATGAGCATTTCAGCAGCAATTGGAGTTCATACAAACACTCTTCAACTGAGAAATCTGGGATCACCATTTGCCTTTAAGATAAACATAAAAGGATTAAACACTTACTTCCATGATGTACCCTGCTCTTGATGCACACATCACATGAAAATAAGTCGAACACTTGCAACATTGAGTGCAGGAACCATGAGTTTGCTTACAAATCACGCAACTCTGTCATCCACACAATTAAAACATACTTAGATGAAATCTATTGAAACAATGTGATGAAACCATAAATAACTGCAAAACAAACTGCAGAAAACGATGATATTTCAGGTCCTCACATTTAGCAAAAAAATATCTTAAAACAGAATTCATGAAACATGATGGTTTACAAAGATAATTTGATTAGGAAGGCACCTTCAAGAAAGAAGTGGGTGGAATTCTGAGGACTCCAACAGCAGGTTCCATCTTCTCATGATCCAAGAAACCAACTTCAGGCCGAAACCAGGCACATGTGACATGAACCCATAGTGACTCCACATCAGTTGGCTTCAAAGCACCCCCTAGAAAATCATATTTACATATTTTAAGAACAAACTTTAAAAGAAATTATTAAACTCAACAAAGAGCTATTAAAGTGACAAAAGTAAATCACAAAAATGACTTGATGCAAGAAGTCAAATGAGTTAACAACTGAAGTGCCATCCATATTCGCAACTAAGTAAATGTCCAGATATATTCTAATGCAGATATCCATGCCCCTGCCACCTATTCTTTCACGGATATATTCTGTAAAGATCTTCACAATCTACATAACTACACATGTAGGATGATGAATCTTAACAAAGGAAAGCAAAAACTAATTTTACATAACATGCCTTTCACAGGGCAAAGGCAACACTCCCTCTCAATATCAGGTGTTTCGCAAGCCCTACAAACCCAAGATGTCAAATCTTGAACATTACTTGCCCCATAGCATTCTTGATGAACAGCTATTTGACACCTGAAAAAGAAAATTCTCTTTCCATAAGTCTGGGAGCCATAAAATGATATGCAAGTCAATATCAAGAACTGGTGCGTGATTAAAATACCTGTTGCAGATTATAATTTTGTTATAATCCCAGTCTTCGACCCATCTACATACAGCACATCTTTCTGTTGTCCACTTTGCATCAACAGGCTCATATTTTTCTGAAAAAGATGGTTAATTAAGTTTCACACTTTTGAAAGTGATTAACTTCTCCAACTAAGGACAAAAAGAGGATTAAAAAGGAACTTGAAGAAAAATGTTCCTTAAGAAACGGGATTTACCTTGCAAAAAACCAATTAGCTTCTGCTTATCTAGCTTTAGAGTATGAACACCATGGGCATTGTAATCAACAATCTGCACACATATACCAAATGTAGATAATGCATGTTAGCATAGATTATAGGAATGAATAATAACAAAAAGAGTGAAGAATTCAAGAATGGCCATGAATGAGAACCATTCAGCAGGAAAAAAAAGCAAAATGACAAAAAGAAATAAACCTTGTTTCGTTGGGGCAAAATCAAAGAAGGTTTTAAAGCAACATAAATAAATGAATAAACAAAGCTTCCAAAATAAAAAACACCAGAACAGACCCATTTTTCCAGAGTTGTCATTGTGTCCTTGACTTTCACACTATACTTCCATTTTTTTGCTCTACAGCCTGTATGCCGCTCCCATTCACTTAGTGTATACTTTTTTGACCCGCATGCACCGCACTCACATACAACTCTAGAACATGAAGGAAAAGTTCACATTAGAACAAATGGTAGATGGAAGTACAATAGCTTACAACCTACTTTAACGCACTCCAAATAATTCAAAGATTTTCAGGACTTACAAATGAAGATTTGGAATATATGATCCTTCCATGCCATTGCAGACTACAGTCAACTTGTCAGGAGGAACACTTTCCCAACTTTTTTCTCTAGATCTGTTTCAGTTTTTCATCACATTATTAGGTAGAAACGAAATAGAGGGTTCCTTTAATGCACATACGTAAAATTCGAAGGAAAGACACATTGGACCAACATACTTGATTTTTGGCTCTCTTTTTGCTAAGCATGATTCTAACTTGGACTTCGCTTTACATTCGGGGCAGTAATAATCAATGTTCTCCATATCCTTCAAACAATGACCAAGGCAGTTCTAATAACTTCAAGCACAAAGTAACATAAGAGAGAAACATAAACATAAAAAGGGGCAAGTTGGGCATGATAAGCAAACCTTGAAAACTTTACTGCTAATGTTGTCACATTCAGCATGAACCCACACATTACATCCATCACAACATACCTAATCCACAGGGTTAAACCAATCTTAAAATACACAAATGTTTTATCAAAGAAAATACTCAAACTAGTTACAGCAGCTGCAAA
Organism: Gossypium hirsutum; assembly: GCF_007990345.1. Lineage (NCBI taxonomy): Eukaryota > Viridiplantae > Streptophyta > Magnoliopsida > Malvales > Malvaceae > Gossypium > Gossypium hirsutum. Next base: position 81,361,429 of record NC_053435.1, read on the forward strand.
TAATCTTACCCAATTGCCACCATCTGAATGGTGCCAAATCTTCTTGCATATGCCACAATACTGCTTTGATTTCCGCAGCTGCAAAGAAATGTAAACATTTTAAGAACTAAAGGTGTATTGAAGCTCAAATTCGAACACAACATCATCAAAAGCAAGAGTCTTTTCATTAACCTTATAACAATGTTTGCACAAAAGCTCAGCAGATTTCTTCATTTTCTTCATAGTTTTTAATGGAACAACCGAGCCACAGCTGTCACAAGGTCTTGCATCCTGCACAAATCAACATGCATTCTTACAAGTGAGCTACTTTGCTAGCCTATAAACCAAAATGGGAGAAACCAGAGAGCTTAAACCAAAATTTATAGAAAAAGAAAAATATATATCCAACTGAACTAATCCATAGTAGAACTATAACACGTCTCATGTCACTTAGATCATTGAAATTATCAGATACCCTATAAAACCATTGGTGCTGTGAAGCTCAACTCATAAATACAAGAAAACTTGTTCTGAAGGAACTTGCCTGGTTGTGGGTGTATAAACAATCCAGATCCTGACTTGAACAACTGGGTTGAGTATCTGTGTATCCCATTTGTTGGGTCTTATGTTCCGAGTCTAGGAAACCATTTTCTGCCAAAACTGCCTCCTCCAGAGCCATCTGAAAATCACTTTGCTTCCACTTGAACAACTGGGTCTGCCCCTGATATCTGAACTAGGAAAAAGTCAAGAGCTTTAGAAACACCTTGTTACCATTTAGTAAAGTCAGCCAAGAACAGTCATCTACAGAGTACACACCTATCCATAAATTCTGCAAATGGGAATATCATTCCTTGTTTCACCCAGGCATAATCCTGCTTGCAGTTCTGAAAAAAATGAGTATACTAGCATACACTAAACAACAAGAACAACATAAGAGATGAGATTACCCTCTGAGTTCCATTCTTTGAGTACCCAAAAAACATAACGCAAATAGCACCAGGAACACAACAACTTAGGACCGATTCAGGAGCTTGCAATATAGGATCAATGACAATAGCTGGCCAAGTTGGGTATCTCTTCCCACATTTAGCCCAAACTAAATCACCCAAAGCAAAATCCTCCGGCTTATACACATCTTTCCTTTTCCCACCTCTCTCTTTTTTCAACCTCTCTATACCCTTAAAACTATTATAAGGCACAGTCTCTTCAGTTTCTAGCAATGTCGAAGAAGAAGAATCCAAATAACTTCCGTATTCATAACTATTATTAATTCCTACACAACTCATTCCTCGTTCCTCTCTTCTTTTACTAATTAGATACAAATCCGAGCTTCCATATCCATACTTATCTTTCAGATATCTCGACCCATCAAACTCATCATCCTCCAAGCTCGAATCCGCATAATCGACTCTTAGTTTTCTACTTTTCCATGAATCAAGAACAGCGTCGTTAAATCTAGAAGGAAGCGTTTGAGTTCTTCCTCTAGATGATTTCAACAACGGAGGCTTAAAATTCCTCTTGGAACTCTTCTTATTTTGTTTCGCTTTATTCAGATTCATCGAATTCGACTCGAATTCAACAGCCCAGTACGACTCCTCACTACTCCAATAACCTGAACCGCTACTGAAATCATCGAACTCGCCGTATGAATAATATCCGTTCGATTTCAATCTCTTCGGATTACCCTCGTAATCGTAAAATATCTCTTCTTCCCCACAATCATCGTAGCCCTGTCTTTCCATCTTACACCGTTTCATACTCCGCATTTCAAGATTCCCCGTCCGTTTGATTATCATCTTCCTGCCCCCCTTCTCTGTACCCAGACCCTGATTTTCACATCGAGACAAAGCCCCCAGCTAGATTTAAAACGCAATCACTTACCCTAAATTCAAAAACAATTATCGCACACAATCGCACCTGAATCCAATATTGAAAACCCTAAAAATACGATCCATACAATGAAGATATGAAATTCGCACGTTCTTCCCTTGAATCTTGAATGAAACACTGAGAAGAAAATTCGAATTTTAGAATTAAAAAAATTAAACAAAAAAGGCAAAGGGTTAATTAACGTGAATTGTTGCTGTTGCTTTTATATATGAATGGAATAGGGAAAGGTATTGTAATTTGTGTGGGTTCAGTGACTTGAAAACTATAGGGAGAGAGATGAGAAGAGGTTGTTTATAGATTTAAAGAAAGTAATTAATGGGGTTTTAAATTATAATTAAAGGCTTAAGTGGGCCAATTAGGGTAATATAATATTGGTTTAAAGTGTGGGCCTTGGCGGGGTGGCGCCAACAGCGACGTATTTGCCTCCAAATAATGGGGAAAAAGTATGGAGGGAAGATTGGAAAAAGGAGCGAAATTTTTGGCTCCTGCATAGCGCGAAACCAAATTAAAAGGTGCGGGGATTGGGTTTTTTATTTTGTATTTTGAAATTTTTTACAAGGTTTGGGTTGAATTTAAACCTGTTTATCGGCCAATTTACCTTACAAATTCGAAGGTTGGTCTAAAATTTAATAAAATTTAAGTAAGAATATTAAATTTAAAAAATAGGTTTGTATAAAAATATTAGGACGTTTTTAAATTTATGATAGTTTATATAATGTTATTTTTATATATTGTGAAATTTAGAATATATTAAAGAATAAACATAGTATATAATAATACTTTAATATAGACATTTAAAGTAACGTTAAGATGATTACATAAAAAATTAATAAATAAAAAATTGTATAAATTTATTAAATATTAAAATAATATAATATAAATATTTTTTAATAAAACTAATATGGACAGGCTTAAAATGAATTTGGGTTAATCTTTTATAAATATAGACAGGTTTGGGCAAAATTTTAAACTCATATTTTGGGTCGATCGAGATTGAACAAGTATAAAGCATGTTAATATCATATTTAGGCCCGGCCCGACACAATCCATGAACACCTCTAATTGAATTCAAAAATATTTTAGTGTTAAGACTCCTTTGAATGTCCAGTTACTTCCACATTTACTCTTGATTTTGGTGCAATCGCACCACATATAACTGTTTGGATGACAACAAATTTGGCTAGCGAAAGATCTTCCTAACTGGTGAGGAAGTTTTGGACTGGTGTGTCAAACACCAATAAACAAAAAGAAACTACTGTGGGTAATATTTTTACCACTTTATCTTTCATATGAGTGTGATAATTAGACTTTTGGGTATCCAAATAAGTAAATTACAAATGTTATTATTATATAATAATTAAATAAATTTTATTCTTTTATATATTGACGTAGTAAATATATAAATTTATCATAAATTATATGTTTATTGTCATAGTTATTTTAATATTTTTATAAATATATTTTAAAATAAATATATAAATAAAAGTTAATTATAAATAAGTAGTTATATGAACTATGTAATTGTTTATTAATAAAAATTGTTTTAACATAATATAATTATTTATTTTACATATATAATTTAATTTAATGTAATGTAATGTATTTAATAGTCATTTTTCATTATCATCTCACCACTAGAGCTGTGCTTGAATCCAAACACACACCCCACTGTTGTTTCTAATCTCACTGCCACAATAACTAATCTCACTGCTACCACTGTTTTTAACATCACCAGAGGTAAACGCACCGCCCATCCAAACTAAACAGCTTAGTTAGCCTTCAATGGGAATGGAGCAATAGGGCGGGCTTTTGCCCGTATCCACCCTGACTTGTGTATTTTTAACATAGATGTTTGAATCAGGTTGTATTAATATTTTGAATTAATCGGAATGAAAATCGATCAGAGTATTGGTGCAGAGAAATATGTAACATTCAAAGTTATTGCAATTAGATAAGAATATCAATCTAGAGAAAGGCATTGAACCGGTTGACTTGAGAATTGCAAAAAAAAATTTTGAACTAAATTTTTTTATAAATTTTTTAATGATTTATTTAATTGAAATGGATAGATTGATTAGACTAGCAAACCAGTGGCCTAATCTGCTCGACCATCGATCCAATTATAAAAACATTGATTAGACAAAGCTACTTAAGAATTGATACGAACCGATTGAACCAGGCTAAAAAACAGTTAAACCGGCTGAATTGGATTGTTGGTTCTTTTATCAAAATTTTAACAATTTATTTATTCGAATTAAATAAATTGATTAGATTAACGAACTGGTGACATGACACTAGACTAGATTTAGAAACCTTGCTTTCAACCTAATTTGATCTGAATTTAACTCAAAATTAAACATTAATCTATTTGTTTCAAATTTGATTTGAGAAGTTAACAATATTTCACAGTTTTTATATTTTTATCAAGATAGAATAATAAAATTCAAGTATAATTATTGTAGAGCAACTATTAATATAAATTTTATTGTTATACATTTTAAACTAATATTATACATAAAAGATATTTTAAAAATTATCCCAAGGTGGGTTTTTCCTAAATTTGATCCCGACCCACCACAATTTGACACCCATCTTGTTTAAGGTCTTTTGTTTTTTTGCCACCCCTAGTTATGTTTGTAAGTTGAGGTATTAGGATCTTCATAATTATGGTGCAACTTTCATCATGCATAAATATCATGTGAGAGCTTTGTTTAGATTTATCATGGTCTAAGTTCAAATGTATTCTAGTTTTCAATTAACTTTGTTTATCCTGGTTCTAATTAACCGAATATATATTTTTTAAGATTTATATTTATAATTGTAATTGTATTACTTGTTATATGTGTTTGAGATTTTACTCAAAAGGATTAGCATAAATTTATTTCAATCTTCCAATTAAAAATGCAAAGTCTGTTGTTTTGGCACGTTTCTTAGGAGTTTTTCCTAAGGTTTTTCAGTGTCTTTTCTTTATTTTTTCAATTCGGTCTACCGATTTCTGGGATTTGTCTTGGTTTCTTTGCTGTTTTGAAGGGAGTCATGGAAAAAGGGCTGGAGGAGTTGCATTTAGAGGATGAGGAGGAGGATGCCTTCTCTTTTTCGGCTGGGGAAGAAGCACAGAATCCATCGATTGGCTTTTGTTTAGTTGGTTGTTTTCTCACTGCCAGTGTGGTCAACTTCCAAGCCACGAGAAATACTTTAGCTAACCTTAGGCATCCATTAAAGGGAGTTCAAATTTCAGATTTGGGGGATAATCGCTATTTGTTCAAATTTTTTAATGAAGTTGATATTCACCGAGTAATTACAGGTGCCCTTTGGACGTTCAACAATCATCTTCTGATCTTCCAAAGGCTTTAATAGAACGAAGATCCAATGGCTATACCTCTGGTGTTGTCAGATTGGTAGGTGCAGGTGCATGACTTGCCCTCAGGTTTTCACAAAGAATTTATGGCGATGCAAATTGGTAATTTCCTAGGTAAATTCCTAGAGTGTGATAAGAAGAATTTATCAAATGGTTACCGGAATTTTATGCGTATTCAGGTTCAAATCGATGTTAGAAAGCCCTTGAAAAAAAAATCATGTTGGCTGGTTTGGCTTTTACTTATGCAAATTTTAAATATGAGAAATTAACCTTGTTCTGTTTTTTGTGTGGATGTCTTGGTCATAAAGACCGTTTTTGTCCTAAAAGATTACAATGGAGGCTAGAGGAGGTCGAATTGGGTTGGGATTTGTCTCTGAAGGCGCAGACGAAGAGGGCGGTTACGGCTAGCAGCATTTGGCTAATGGAAAAGGGTGATAATTCTTTTGGAAAAAAAAGAGAGCAAAAATTAGGGCCAATTTTAAGGAATAATAATGGGAGTGGATCATAGGCAGATTTTAATTCAAATCTTAGCATAAATTTAGAAGGTTCCAAATCCCCTAATTTATTGAATCAAAGACATGATTCTCGACAATCCTTGGGCAAAGAGGTGGCAGTTGGAATAAGTCAACAACTTGAACCTCGCCAAGTTGGAAAAGGCCCAATTTCGGTGAGAAATGATGTGGTTCGGGTTAATGGGCCGGATATGATGATGATGGATTGTGAATTGTAGAAAGAGGCAATTTCTATCAAAGAGGGTTAGAAACGACAGAGTTTTGAGGGAGGGGTTTCTAATGTTTCCAAAATCCAGGATTCATTAGAGATTAGTGGTGGGCAATCAGCTCATTTTGAAATTGTATCGACAGCTACTGGTGGGCATGTCGTTCGAAAGCCATGAAAATCTTATGTTGGAACGTTCGTGGATTGGGGAGTTCGCGAGCAGTTCATCGTCTTCAACATATGCTGAAATTTTATTGTCCCCAAATCATCTTCTTGATGGAGACTAAATTGTCTGCTAATCGAATGAAAGTTGTTAGATGATGCTGTGGTTTTCTTAATGGTGTGGATGTACCTGCAGAAGGAACTCGAGGGGGATTAAACATCGGATGGAATGGAGGTTGTTTTATCACTTTGACAAGCTTCTCCATAAACCATATGGATGTGGAAATTTAAAAAGAGGAAGATGGGTAGAAATGAAGGTTTACGGGATTTTATGGGGCCCCGGATGTAAGAGATAAAGCAAGAACTTGGGAGTTCCTTCAAACATTGGGGAGGAGTAATTCTTTGCCATGGCTAGTTGGAGGGGATTTCAATGATATTCTCTTCTCTAATGAAAAAAATGGGGGGTTTAAGGGAAGAGGCTCGTATGGAGGTTTTTAGAAGAACACTAGAATCTTGTGAGTTGGTGGACATTAGCTATTCTGGACCATGGTTCACTTGGGAAAGGGGGTAGCTTTTGGAAAATAATGTTCGAGAAAGAATTGATAGGGGTGTTGCGAATGACACATGGTTACAGCTATTTCCATCTTACTCTCTAAGACATCTCCCTCATTCATTCTCGGACCATTGTCCTTTACTTATTGAGACGGTTGTTGGAGAAACGAGAAAAAGAGTTAATCGATTTCGGTTTGAATCATGATGGGTGCTTGAAGATTCTTGCGAGGAGGAGATTAAGAATCTTTAGGAGAATAGTTCAGGTTCTTACCTGAATCGCATTCTATCACTTGCCAAGGGACTGAGGCAATGGGCTGCCCGAATTACAGTTAAAAATGGGTACAAAGTCAAAAGATTAACAAGGAAATTTGCGGTCATGAATGATACTGAGAGGACTGATGATTTGTTGGCTGAACTTCTCAACGTTAAGCTATATTTAAACATGGAGATGGACAAAGAGGAGTGGTATTGGGAGCAGCGTGCCAGAGCAAACTGGTTGCGAATGGGTGATAAGAATACTTCTTTCTTTCACAAATTTGCTTCTCAGAGAAAACGAATGAATCGTATTTGTGGCCTATGAAGGAATGATGGTTCGTTAGCCACAGAAGGGGATGAGATTGAGACTATTACCCGAAATTATTTTATTGATCTTTTTGTCTCGTGGAACAGGGAATTTAGATCCCATCTTATCTAGGGTTCCTTATTGTATTACTAACAGCATAAATCAACGATTGTTAGCTCCTTACACTGAGGAGGAGATTGTTGAAGCTTTAAAAGGTATGAACCCCACAAAGGCTTCAGGTCAGGATAGTTTTCCGGCAATTTTCTATCAAAGGTTTTGGTCTATTATTGGAAAAGATACCAGTAGGTTCTATCTGGAAGTTTTGAATGAGGGCAAGTCCTTGGAAGAAATTAACGGTACTCAAGTGGTTTTGATCTCAAAAGTGTCAAATCCTTTCAATATGAAGAATTTTTGGCCAATCAGTCTGTGTACGGTAATTTATAAAATTATTCCCAAAACAGTTGCAAATCATCTACAAAAAGTGTTGAATGAGTGTATTAACGATTCTCAATATGCTTTTGTTCCGGGTAGACTTATAACAGATAATCTATTATTGGCATATGAGGTTCTTCATTACTTAAAGAATAAAATAACAGGGAAAATGGGTTATATGGCTCTTAAATTAGACATGAGTAAGGCGTATGATCGTATGGAATAGCCTTTTATAAAAGGTATGATGTCGAAATTAGGATTTGATGAGTCTTTTATTGAGTTCATAATTTATTATATTAGCTCAGTTCAATATGCAGTGTTGATCAAAGGGAAGAAGGGCCAAAATTTAAACCAACAAGAGGCCTGCGTCAGGTCCATCCTTTAAGTCCTTATTTATTTTTATTTTGTGAGGAAGAACTATCTACACTGATGAGACTGGCGAACTAGGAAAAGGAGAATTATAGGGGCTAAGATATGTAGATTGGCTCCTCCAATTACACATCTCATGTTTGCGGATGACTGCATACTTTTATGCGAGGTTTCTGAAAAAGGAATTTATGTAATAAAAGACATTTTGATTGAGTATGAAGCATGCTCTGGCCAGTGTGTTAATTTCAACAAATATATAACTTCTTTCAGCTCGAATGTTAATGATCATGATAAAAGTTTGGCTTTACAAACTCTTAATGTTCGTTGTTTGACGGAGGTGGAGAGGTATTTGAAGTTTCCGAGTTTTGTTGGACGGAAAAAGAAAAGGGCTTTTCAAACATTGAAAGATAGATTGAGGCAAAAGATTGATAGCTGGAGCACGTTACACCTCTATCAGGGGGAAATGAGGTATTCATCAATTCTATTTTACAGGCCATTCCTACTTATTCTATGTCTTATTTTCTTTTACCAAAAACTATGTGTGTGGAACTAGAAAACATTTTTAGTAGATTTTGGTGGAGGAAAATTCATGGGAAAAGGGGAATTTACTGGTACAATTGGAAGTCGCTATGTAGCTCTAAGGAGGAAGGTAGTTTGGGATTTCGTAATTTAAGTTCGTTCAATATAGCGTTATTGGCCAAACAGGGTTAGCGTTTAATACGTTCTCCTAATACGTTACTAGCGCATATGTTGAAAGCCAAATACTTCAAGGATTCTGAGTTCTTAAACGCTAGGATAGGAAATTCACCTTCTTTTACCTGGCAGAGCCTTTGGGCTGCAAAAGGGCTTCTGATGAAAGGAATAGGGTGGAGGATCGGCGATAGTCATCGCATATCGATCTAGGGTGATGCATGGGTACCTGGAAGTCTTGAGCCTTTGGGCTGCAAAAGGGCTTCTGATGAAAGGAATAGGGTGGAGGATCGGCGATAGTCATCGCATATCGATCTGGGGTGATGCATGGGTACCTGGAAGTCTTGATTACAAAGTTTAAAATCCAAATGTTAATTCGAGTCTACTCGAAGTTACAGATTTAATTTATGAGAGTATAAGGAAATGGAAATCGGAGCTAATTTACAATACCTTCTTGGAAAGGGATGCGAAACGAATCCTATGTATTCCTCTATCAATGAACTAGCAAGCAGATTATATAATCTAGAGAGGGGAGCCGACTGGGGAATATTCGGTCCGTAGTGGTCACAGGTTACTCTTATAGGAGGGACAAAACCATACGCAACAAAATTTCAACCATTACTACAAAAGAATGTGGTGCCTAGATTTACTTCCCAAATTAAAAATTACAAACTGGAGGATTTTCAATAATTATTTGCCTACTTTCAGTAATTTACATTACAGATGCCTTATGGGATCTGCATTGTGTCGTAGGTGTCAAAATGGTGTGGAGGTGAGGGAGCATGTCTTCAGGGACTGCCCTATAGCAAAAAGAAACATGCTCAAGTTTAGGTTTCTCCTGGAACAGTCAAGAGGAAAATTCAGATTTCAATGCGTGGTTAATCAATTTTTTTGAAGTGTATTCTTTGAATAAGTGTAAGGTGTTTGCTTGTGCGTTGTGGGCACTTTGGATTTCTCGAAATAAGTTTATTGATGAAGGGAAAGTTAAGACAAGATCTCAAATGGCTGATTTTGTGAGAAACTATATCAAGGAATTTGAGGGGTTGCGTACCTGCTCACCGATTAATCGGTTTCCTTTGAGTAGATAGACTGCTCTAGTAGATCCGTGGCTCAAGATCAATTTTGACACAGCTTTCAAAAAGGAATTGAAAGTGTCATGTTCGGGTTTAGTTGTTAGAAATGCAAGGTCAGAAGTGATTTGCTCCAAAATGGTGTTTCACGAGAAAATACCATCGACTTTTGCTACTGAAGCGATGGCGTATATTCAGGCGATTCATCTTGGCCTACGTCTAGGACTGCTGAAAGTTGAAATCGAAGGGGACTCTCGAATAGTGATTAGGAAACTGCAAAAGGAGGTTGAAGACATATAAAAAATCGGTGCTTTTATACGAGATGCAAACTTTTTGAGTTTTGGTTTTGAATCTTGTGATTTCAGATTTGTTTCCAAAGAGGCGAACAAAGTGGCTCATCTCATTGCAAAAGAGGGTTTACAGAAGGGTAAAACTACTTATCTGCAGGTTGCTGTCATTGCCGAAGCGGAAGAAGTCTTGATGGAATATCAACAATCATGGAGCCTCTGAGGAGTTGAATCGCCGGAAGAGCTAAGGAAAGAGTGCTGTATAAGTTGAGGAGTCTGTGGAGAAATGATACGTTGCTGCTGCTTTTTCTTTAGAACTGTCTTTCTTTAATGTTTGATTTTATGAGTAGACTTTTCCAGGCTGGGTTTTGTTGTTTTTAAGGGTCGAGTAATGTGATTAACAACTGGAGGTTAGACGCTTCTAGAGTCCCCCGCCTTTACCTTGTTGGATCTTGTTTTTTTTTCTTTTCTTTTCTGGTTGGGTCTAGAACTTGTTGGCCCGTTTTATTTTGTTTTTCTCTGGTTTGATGTTAGGTTTTTTCTTTTAATTGAATAAAAGATCCCACATTTGATTCAATATATATATGTTGGATGCTATTGCTAGTCTTAAACATAAGTATAAAGAATTATTTTATATTAAATAAACTCATTAATTATAATTTATATCTATAATATATATAAGCATGAGTTGAAAAAAACAACAAGAAGAATATCCTTCATTTCGTTATATTAATTTGCCAACTAAATTGATGCTATGTGTAAATGTTGAGGGTTAAAGTTGTTATTATACCTATTTTAAAATTTACCAAATTATCTTTCCTTTGCCAACAACTTCTTAGTTCATGGTAAGAGTGATAAGCTATGGGCATCAGAGGTTGGTTCAACCCCATTCCTCTCCCTAAATTAAACAAATTTTAAAAAAAATTTGGTGAAATAAAAAATTAAACAATTAGATGACCATTTTATAAATTTTCATAATTGAATGGTGTAAAAAGTGCTAATAATAAAGTCAGATCGATATAGTTTACTCCAAAACAATTTTAAATTCAACCTTAAGCATGACTCACACAAAAAACTCATATTATTATTTAAAGATAATAAAATGATAAAAATATAAAATAGACCAAAATACTCATATAAGTTCTGATATTTTTTTACGCTACCCATAACCTCTTCTCAACGCATAAATGTGAGTATATTGCATCTTATCGTACTCGAACTCATATCTTACTACATTGACAATAATATATATGTCAATCGAGTAAAAAGTCAATCTACAATTTTTATTTTTATTTTTACACATTTCATTATCTGCACTCATATCAATGTCTTATATCTTATTTAAGGACTTAAAAATTAAAATTTTGTCCGCCCTATATCCTAATTTCACTCTCTTTTTTGTCAAATATTATTAAAAAACAATTATTGTGTATGAGATTTCATTTTAAGAAAAAAGTAGAGCAAAAAGTCACGCAACTTGACCTGTCAAGCAATCCAAGTTTATTTTTGTCTATTTTGTCTCTTATCCACTCGACATGCATTTTATTTTTGTTCTCTTTTGTTTTCTTATTAGAGAGACATATTTAAATTTAAATATATATATATAATTATATATATTAAAAGATAAATAAAACCAATGAATTGTGCATTAATTTAATTTATTAATTAAATTAACATATTAATTTTATTTCTTCCTTAAATTATATCAATTTATTATAAAGTTTTTTAAAATAAACATAGGGTTTAATTTTTAATATCAATGTAAATGATTTATTGTGTTAAACAATTCAAAATAAAATTTGGAAAAAAAATACAGGTTTAAAAAATAGGTTTGGATAAAAAAATAAGATTTTTTTAAAAACGGGTCAGGCTTCGGGTAAAGTTTTTTGGTCTTGGGCGGGCCCGAATTTGTAAAAAAGAAATTGTTGTTTTGCTGTTGTTTACTCACTGTTTTACTGTGATTTCACTATTATGTTGTTACTATTTTGTTGTTATTGTTTGAATATTATATAACTATTATTTTATTATTAATTTTACTACTATTTTTAGAGATATTTGCTTGTTAAGTTGCACATATATTAGTGTTATTTAAGTATAAAGATTTTTTAATTTATTTTCAATTTGTTGGGAAATATTTATTTTAATGTTTTTAGTGTTTTTTATGTATTATAATTTTTATTTTTTATATAAGAAATAAAATAAAAAAATTAATACAAGTTGACCTTGGGTTTAGCATTTATAGTCCAGGCCGGGCTTAGACAAAAATTTAGATTAGTTTTTCGGGCTAGATCTAGTGAGGCTTAGAATTTTGTTAAGGCCCGATCCATGAACAAGTCTAGAAAGTAGGGACTTTCCCGAAATGGGAAAAATATGTTTTAGTCCCTTAAAATCTATAAAATCTATGCTAATACATGATAAAATTATAGTTTGTCTGTCGAAAGATAAAATTTTGGTTTAATCATTCTACAACTATAAAGATATATTTCAATACAACGGTGAAATTGCATTTTAACTTAGATAAAAATATACAACTTAATCTCAACCACCCTAAATTGTTTTTTGATTTCATTCCTACACACGATGAAACTCGAACTTAAAATCATCAAAGGTTTTGAGACATCAACCCTATCATTAAATCAATATCTCGTTAGCATTACTATATTGTTTATTAATTATATTACAATCAAACAAATCTCAATCTAAATTTATGTGAAAAATCTATGCCTAATATGAATATAAACCCTAAACCCTAAACCCTAAACCCTATCATTAATTGCCTAATATGAATATAAATTTTAAACAACAAAATAGTAAAAATTCATGGTATAATAGTATTAAGAAATAAATGAGGTATTAATAGGTATAATGACTAATTTGGCGTTCCAATTTTACAAAAAAGTCATTTTAATCTTTTATTTAATTTTTCGTCTTTTTTAGTCATTAAATTTACGTTTTTATATCAAATCACCTAAAATAGATGAAATTTTTAATATTTTTTAACTTTACTGGTATGACATACGCATAGATTTCCATGTGGATGACACATCAACATTTAATTAATTTTTAAAAATTTAAAAAATTAACAAAAAATATAAAAAATATTTAAAAATTAAAAGTCATTAAAATTGTTAAAAAAATATCAAAATATAAAAAAATATTTTTTAATATTTATAAATTTTAAAAATTAATTAAATATTGACATGCCATCCATATGATAATCTATATGCATGTCACGCCAGTAAATTAACAAATCTTAATTTTTTCATTCATTTTAGAATGATTTGACAAAAAATATAAATTTAAAAACTAAAAAACCAAAAAATTAAACAAATTGTAACATCTCGAATTAGGGCCTAGTCGGAATAGTAGTTTCGAGACCACAAATCCAAAATAGAAATAAATATTTTATGATTATTACGAGGTCTATGATATGATTCCATGCTTGTTTGAAAAATTCATCAAGAAATTTTATGAGTAAAGTGTCTAATTTGACTTTAGGTACTAAATTGAATAAGTGGCAAAATATGTGTTTCTAGAAGCTTTTAGTATGAAATAGGTTTGGATTATTATTTAGAGGTCCTTAAATAGCAATTTTTCCAATTTCTATTTTTATGGACTAAAATGGGCATGCATGGATAAAATTTGAAAGTGTAGTGAAAAGTACATTTTGGTCATTTGGTTAATAAATTAATAAAAAGGGAAAAATCAAGCCAAATTTGCTCATCTTCTCCATGCCATAGCCAAAATTCTCAAGCTCTCCATAGCTAGGGTTTTTCAACTTTTCAAGCTTGATTGTAAGTGCCCTTAGCCCCTTTTTTACGTTCTTTGCATTTTTAAAGTCCTTGAAGCATGATCTATCCATTTCTAGCCATATTTTGAGCTAGGGTTTATGTATGAAAATTTTCCCATGCGTGACATGTTTGTATTTTGATGTTTTATGGAAGAATATGAAAGTTTGATGTGTGTTTAACATCTTTTACTAAGTAATTTTTGATAGAAATGCATGGAAAAGTCTTGTTTGTAAAAAGGTATAAAAATGAGTAGTAAAATGTGAAATAAAGGAAAATGTGAGCTGATATGAGCATGGAATAGGTTCAGCTAGGCTTGGGTAACCGAGGAACTGAACACATTTCATTTTATAAGCCTAGGGACTAATTTGTAAATATGTGAAAGTTTAGGGGCAAAACTATAATTGTTCCTAAATATAGTTTTTGGACTGATTTAAATAATGTGATGATTGAATGAGCTGAATTTTCTATTATAGATAAAGAAAAACGGAGTCCGGACCTAGACCGGAGAAAGAATAATATTTTGGACTAAATCAAATTAATTGTTCATATTTTGTACCGAGGTAAGTTCATGTGTAAATAATGCAATGATATATCATGTTTTAATATTTTATTAATGTATGAGCCTCTATGATTAATTATTATGACAAGTGCATGGGTGATGTTATAGATTACGAGTATGATATTGTGAACGAGTTCGACAAAGATGAGACATCGAGAAAATCCCGTTTGACCATTAGGAATAGTTTAGGATACATGTGACAAGTCACTAGGAACTATGTGATTATAAGCTCGTGAGATTATGTGTATATGTAACTATGTGAATTCGGGTGCTGGTCTTGTACGTTCTACCGGTGGCTGGGTAGCCTGGCATGTGTTGTGGGTACCTATCAGCTTGTGAGAGCAGCCCGTGTAGTTATGACCTGACTGTCAGTTTGTGTGAGCAGGCCCGTGATTAGCTCGAGAGCGAGCAATGTGTGATATGTGATATGAGGTAGCAAGTGGCTACGTATAAGACACTATGTGCAAGCTTTCCGTGTATCCGATAGTATTACAATTGTTCAACGGGTAAATGAGTGAATTTTGTGACAAGTAAATCAATGATGAGGAAATGTGACAATGCGTTACAAGTTGGTACAGGTATGTATGAAAAACTTATATGAATGAGCTCAGTATGTGATGAACTTGTGGTGAGATCGGAATTGTGTAAGTTAAGCCTATGAATTTATGATAACATATAAGTAAACTATGTTATGTCATTGGTATTTATTTATATGATTGTTATAGGCCAATTTTGGGCCCATTCACATTAAACCCCATAAGCCCATTTACATTACAATACCCGGAGCCCAATAAGATAAACCCAATTACCCATTTACCCCTTTTAACTACCCAAACCCGAATGGCCCATTTACACCCAAATCCCTTGACCCATTTACAACTATTACCCCTAACCCTAAGCTAGCCCAACCAAAACCATAGTCCCTAAATTTGCCTGACTCAGCCACTTGCCTCTCCCCAATCTCCCATGTTGTCTGCCACCAGCACCATCACACACTCCCACCGCACCTGCAAAGACAGAGGAAGTAAGCAAGCACGCAACAATAGTAAAAAATAATAGAAAAAGAACTTGTAAAGGCTATAAAAGCCGAAATGAGATCAATGTACAGGGGGGCTGTTTTGAGAAATAAAAATATCAGATCTTTGAAATAAAAGCCAAACAATGTGTTAGTAAACAAAAAAAAACAAAGCAGTCCAAAGAAAAAGAGTAAAAAACGCCAAAACAGTAGCCGAAACCTTAAGGTGATTTTCCTTTTTTTTAATCGGTTTCTTTTACTCCTTTCTCGTTTACTTAATCACATATACATATATATATACATATATTATTAAGCAAAAAATTTTTTTTACCTTTTCCGGCCACCGTCCACGGTGGCCGGAAGTGGCCGGCGGCGGCGGCCGGCGATGGTCCGGCATCAGACCGGTGACTGGTCCATGGCCGGAAGTCCTCCTCCCTCTCCCTTCTCTTTTCCTTCTCTCCTTTTTTTTTCTTTCTCTCCTCACCAAATGATTTTTTTGTTAATTTTGGCCTTTATATAGCCTCCCAAAACGACGTCGTTTTGGGGGTTGCCATTTAATCCCAAAACGACGTCGTATTGATGCGACCCGGTCCGACCCAACCCGACCCGCCTCAGGATCCGCGTGTTGTTGGAAAATAGGGAATTTGCGCGTACGGTCCTTCCGCGTTTTCAAGCTTTTGCAATCAAGTTTTTTTATTTTAAAATTTGCCCCATGAAGTTGTCGCGCTTTTCAATTTAGTCCCCACTGATATATTATGTTTTGATGGGAAGGAATATTTGCTATTTTAGTCCTCCCAGGTTATGCGCGTGTAGCATTTTGATCCTTTTTCTTTATTTCTCTTTAAAATTACCCCAAAACTTTGTTTTTGTTCAAAATTTAGTCCTTTTTTAGATTTTAGTTTATTTTCGTATTATCTTTGTTATTTTATTTTATTTTAAATATTATTCAATTATCGTTATTATTATATTAGTGTATATTTTATTTACATACGTATATGTATTTATATCTACATAGTATTTTTTAAATTATTTTATTTTAATATTATTATATTATGTTTAGTTTTTTTGAATTTCTATATTATTATTATTATTATTGTTACTTATTATTATTACTGTTATGTACATATTATTTATACTATACTTAATATTATTATTATTATCATTATTATTATTATTATTATATTTACTATTATTATTTATAAATATTAGTGTATATTTTATTTTAATATCATTATATTATGTTTACTTTTTTGAATTTCTATATTATTATTATTATTATTGTTACTTATTATTATTACTGTTATGTACATATTATTTATACTATACTTAATATTATTACTATTATTATTACATTTACTATTATTATTTATAAATATAGTGTATATTTTTATTATATATGTGTATATATACTCTTTATGTATGGTATTTTTTTAACATTATTATATTTACTATTATATTTATATATCTAATATATTATATTTTATTTTCCTTACCTCATTATTATGTCATACTTTCTTTTGTATTTTTATTATTATTGCTATTATTGTTATTATTATTATTATTTATATTTATATAATATTATTAATAGGTACTTTTAACATTATTGTTTCTAATATGTAAATGCTATGTAAATACTTTTAATACCATATTATGTATGTATTATTATTATATCTATTTTTATCCCTATTATATTGTTAATACTAGTATATACATTTTATTATACGAGTATATATATACTTTTATACATAGTATTATTTTCATATATCATTATATTTATTAATATACCTATTATTTTCACTGTCATCATTTATTATTTTATTTTAATATTATTATGTATATATTTTTCATATACGTCATGTACATACATTTTTCAATATTTATTATATATATATAATGTATATATTATATATATTTTAACATTACTAGTTATATATTTTTACTATCTTATTTATATACTTCAAACACTATATATAGTATATTTCTAACACTATTACTATATATATATTACGTACATACTCTCAATATCTTTATTATGTATATATTCATTGTTTTTATTTCACGTTCAATGCTATTATTACGTTTAATATATCGCATGCATTGTTATTGTTTTAATATTTTTGTCATATTTATTATTTGTTTCAATGTATTTCCAACTCGTTTATTTTTTGTCTCCCGCCCATTTTATATCATTCTGTTGTTCACTACTTTAAAGATTTTTATTCATGTTTTTACTAATTTCAATAAATAATGCAATGTTTCGCATTCTGGAACGTCGAAGAATTGTGCCCTAACTTACGGGGTTTCGTTTCTCTCGTTGGTTCTAAATAGCTAAATATCCTTTTGAGTTTTGAAATACACGGATTTCCAATATAAATTAAAAGACGACCTTGTGCTCGGGAATTCATGGTATTGTGTCCTAACTTACGGGATGTGATACTCCGATATCTCGAGATAAGAAAATCTTTAAACAAATCGATTTAAGCCAATTCAAGAATTTTAAAATCAGTATTAATAGAAAAGATCGTATTTCAAGTCCCTTCCCGATTTTTAATTTTCAACATTAAGACACTAACTAATCAATTCGGTACCAATTTTTGGGTGTGTCGAGGGTGTTAATCCTTCCTCGCACGTAACTGACTCCCGAACTCATTCTCTCAAGTTTCGTAGACCAAAGGCCCTGTTTTAGTAAACTAAAATTGATTTATTAAAACAAAGGTGATCCGATCACACCTAATAAAAGATCGGTGGCGACTCCCATTTTAATTTTCACTTTCAAACAAAGTCGATCCCCGTTTTCAAAAGAATAGTTTCGGCAGCTTGGCGACTTCACTGGGGACCTCGAGAGTCGAGCCTTAAATAGATTATTTTTTGTCTTTTGTCAAAAATCGAAAATCGGTTTTAAATTTACTGTATTGCATGTTGTCTATTATTTTCGTGACTCTCTTCATAATATACTTGCTTTAAGTGGTTTAATTCTTTGAGGGATCTTTGCATATCGCATCGCATTATTGGTCAATTTCACCCTCTTAAGTGGAAGTGAAAAACTACTTCTTCGTGAGGTCTTCACCTCCGTATAGGATAGTGGATCGCTTTCGGGATACATCCATACCTACGTCTTCGTGAGGTTTTCACCTCCGTATAGCCGTAGGGAAATGTATTCCCCTGAATCGAACTCGGTCTGTATGAACCGATAATGGGTGAGGATCGAGGAATCTGCTGATTCAGGTACCTTTACTTTAGAACCAAACTACATGTAATGAGCCATAGGAGCCTACCCTAGGTAGAACCACACTGAACCCTAGTGGTTACCTGATTAGGTGCTTATTTACTCCTTATTTGCTTTGAATTCTATTCTTTGTATATAATACTGACTTGTTGTATTTTGATTATTTTCGCATGACATTTCATCATAAAAGGGTGTTGATTTACGTTCAGTTACTAATTAGAAGAGTTTAGCATGGAAAAATGATTTCTTGATAGAGTGGAGGATAATGCGGCCGTCCGAGTGTGGTCTGAGAGAACGCAATAGGAAAAAGGAGATAGTTTGATCGAGGGATATGAATCAGAGTTATGGGATTTCACTCGCATCAGTGTGACTCAGAATGACTTGCAATAGTTAAAAGGATATATGGAATAGTTGGAATGGCGAAGCCAAACAACTCTTTTACTGTAACTAAGGTGACTTACCCTATTTGCTCGATGTAAAAGTGGACAAGTACTTGTTTCGGGCCCTCGCGCAATTTTGGAGTCCCGCTTACAGTTGCTTTACTTTCGGAGGAGTTAATTTAGTACCTACGGTGGAGGAATACATGGTGTTACTTAATTGCTCGAAGATTCAGGCTGATAGGGCTTATTCAAGACCTGTCAACGTCCCTCACTTTTTGAAGAAATTGATGAATATCACAGGGATGAGTGAGCAATGGGTTACGGCCCGTATCAAGCAAAAATGGGATAGTAAATGTATTCCTTAGAGGAATTTGAGGGACTTGATCCTTGCACATCCAGATTCAAAGAAAAAGGTTGATGTTTTTGCCTTAAGCATCTATGGTTTGATCGTCTTTCCTAAAACACTTGGACACATAGATGAAGCCGTCTCAGATTTATTCTATCAACTTGATAAAGGTACGACACCCGTCTGGGCAATCCTAGCAGAAACTTTTCGATCCTTGAATGCATGCCGAAGAGCGGGCGAAGGAAGATTTATTGGTTTGCACAGCTTCTTTTAGCTTGGTTCCATAGTCATTTTTGGAAGGTGGAGAAGGTCTCCTATCGGGTATTCTCTAAGGTTTATTCCCCATTAAGAGAATTAGTGGCCACATCGAGGCGGGACGACATCTCCGAAGAGAGGTGGATAACTATTCTTCAAAATTTACGGGCCGAAGATGTTGAATGGAGGTCTCCATGGTTGATTCCTGATGAGATCTTATATAGGTGCGGTGATTTTGACTGGGTCCCTCTGGCTGGAATATGGGGAGCCGTTGGATACGCTCCACTGATGGTGTTAAGGCAGTATCGATCAAGGCAGTTTATACCGGTGACACAAGGGTTGGCACAATGTGAGTTCCCCTATAAAGACAACAATTATAAGAAGAGGGTTCGCAAGATATCAGATGAATGGAACCAAACTCGAAGAATGAAAGGATTCACCGCAGGCCCGATGACGACCCACGAGTGTGAATAGTGGTGGGGTAGGAGAGTCAACGACAACATCCCTAAGCAGAATCAAGGGAACACTCAACCGATAGAGGAGCATTTACGGGTCATCCCATCCGAGTTAGAGATCATTAAGCAAGATTTTGAGAAAAGAAACTCGGAGTTGGGGAAGAAGATAGAGCAGCTAGAAGAAGATAAAATGAAGTTGGGGTTAGACGTCGATATCTACAAGCTAGAGGCCGAGAAGTTAAGGAAAGGAAAGAACAAGGCTGAGGAAGATTTAGATAGTCTGAAAATAGATTACAAGAAGCTTCGTATAACGATAAAAAATGCTGGATTAGGTAAAATGTCGGAACAATGGCGTCAAGAGATTAAAGAGGAAAAGACTAGAGTCGACCATTAGGAGAAAAGGTTTCAAGATGCCCGAGTACGAGAGGACACTCTGAAGAAGAGTTTGTTAGAAACCAAAACGAAAATGAGAAGTTACGAGCTCGGGTGGCTGAATTGGAAAGATTACTTCAGCAATATCGTAGCCATAATTTGATAATTAAACTGAAGGCTAGTCTGAGCAGGATCGAAGAGTTGAAAGGGAAAATAGGAAAACTCGAGACCGCACTGCGAGATAGCAAAAGTCGAGTGGAACTTCTTGAGACAAACAACGACCATTACAGAGAACAGCTTCACCACTCTTAAAATCAGATTAGAGATAGAGACTATGTCATGGGCGAAGCTATAGCTCAGGTTCGGGAGGTAGCTGATCACTTGCAAACCTTGGCAGTTCAGGCTGATATATTGAGTTTCAAGTATGAGTCAGAATCAAACCGAGGTCGAAGTTTAGCTTGGCTTCTTAGGAAAGTTAAGATTTTGGGCATTAGGGCGAAGTCATATATGTCATCGTCCATTCTATGTAAAGAAAATTTTCTTCTAGTAAAGTTCTTCTAATGAAATTAAATTGGAATCAACGCCTCTTTTTGCATTCATTCATTGCATGTGCATGTCCCATAATTATTCGCTAAGGTTAAAACATACAATTTGCAGTTGTAATACCACAAGACTAGAACCACGTCATTCGTATAGAACGCACCGACAAGCTAGAGTAATGGAGACCGAATTCAACGAAAGGATTGAGAGGATGGAAAGAATTCAAATGAAAGTACAAGAGCAACTGGCTAAGTCACAGAAAGAAACGAGGGATTTGATTGTAAGATCTCGAGAGGAATCACTTGAACAAAAGGATCAAATGGCTAGAATGATGGAGATGATGTCAGTTTTGGTTAAAGGAAAATGACCCATGCAGAACCCCGACAGTATGGAACCTCAATCAAGAATTAATCATGACCAGAATCCACTCTATCCCCAAGGATTCACTCCACCACATGCCCACATAGCACAAAGAGGGTATACTCAAGGGGAATCCACAGGCTTGGAACAACGACCTATGCCATTTGTTCATCTAGGCCAAGGAACATTTATGTCAAATCCCAGAGCAACCCCTGCCAATCCTGTAGTTCCAGATTTAGATGATCCAGTCGAAATAGCCAAGTTGAAAATAGATGATCACGAGGCTCAAGAGAAGTATAGGAGTTTGGAAGAAAGACTCAAGACAATAGAAGGCACTGAAGCCTTCTCGGTACTAGGTGCTAAAGAACTCAGTTTGGTACCTGACCTAATCTTGCCTCCGAAGTTTAAGGTGCCTGATTTCGAAAAGTACGATGGGACAAGATGTCCAAAAGCACATCTTGTCATGTTTTGCCGAAAAATGACCGGTTACGTGAACGAAGATAAGCTACTTGTACATTGTTTTCAAGATAGTCTAGTAGGGTTGGCTCTTCGGTGTATAACCAGCTCAGTAAAGAAAGGATCCGATCTTGGAAAGACTTGGCGTTGGTATTCTGTGAGCAGTACAAGCATGTATTAGATATGGTGCCTGATCGGATGACTTTACAAATGATGGAGAAAAAGCCGTCAGAAACTTTTAGACAGTATGCGCAGAGATGGAGGGACGTCTCAGCCCAAGTGGAACCCTCACTAATGAAAACGGAGATAACCGTCCTTTTTATCAACACCTTAAAGACGTCGTTTTATGACAAACTAGTGGGAAGCGCCACGAAAGACTTTGCGGATATTGTAATATCCGGTGAGCTTATAGAGAACACCGTCAAGAGCGGCAGAATGGAAGGTCAAGAAAGTTCAAGAAGGGTAACGCCCATGAAGAAGAAAGAACCAGAAATCCATATGGTGGGAATGGGAAGCTGTTATACCCCTAATCCGTATCTAAACCAACCCCGACCTCGAAGTTATCCACCTCAAAATTTCTATTATCCCCCTCAAACCCCTTACTACCAAGTACCACCTCCTTCCTACCCCGTATACGCCACGAACAACCAAAGACCCGTCACCACATTCCCACAAAACACGGTACCCGCTCAAAGTCAGCCCAGAAATGAACCAAGACTAGCAAGGCCTAATCCCGAGAGATCGCAATTTACTCCTATCCCATTGTCGTATGGGGAATTGTACCCAAAACTTTTGGAGAAACAGCTGATTTCTCCCCATTACATGGCACCCCTTAAACCTCCATACCCAAAGTGATACGATCCAAACGCTAGTTGTGCATACCACGTAGGGAACTAGGGGCATTCCACGGAGAATTACCTAGCCTTTAAGAGGAGAGTTCAAGGACTCATTGATGCGGGTATTCTACGATTCGATAGTGCCAGTAACGCAACTGAGAACCCGTTCCCTAACCATGCTGAATGGAATGTGAGCATAGTGGGGAAAGAGGACGAATGGAAAGTCAGAAGATGTGTTTCGGAAATAAGGACGCCTCTGTAAAAAATCTGGGAGGTACTGGTTAAGAAAGGATTGCTTTGTCACCCTGATAGAACTCTCGAAGAAGAAGGTCAAAGTTTTTACAATTTCTATGGAATTGTAGGACACGACATTCAGTCGTGTGAGGAATTTAAAAGATTGCTTTAAGACCGGATGGATAATACGGAGATTAAGGTCCTTAACAAGAGGGAAGAGACCAACGAAAGAGAAGTATGCACCTCTGACAACCATTCATCAGGTCTCCCTTATAGCACTGATGGACCATTCGTAATTTATTACGATGCAAGGAAGGAACCGGTGAAACCAAAAATGATAATTGAAGTACCGTCTCATTTCCCTTACAATGACAATAAAGCAGTACCATGGAAATATGACGTTAATATCGTCACACCTGAAGATGAAAAACCCAAAGCCATAACTGGAAGCGTCGGGGAAGTAGGTCATTTTACTCGTAGTAGAAGATGTTAATCGAAGGAGGTGAAGAAGAACAGTGACTTGAAACAGAAAAGAAAAGCACCGATGCACGTGACCGAAGATGAGCATGAAACTGTGCCTGAACAAGAAGCTAAAAAGCCTGTGGACGAGGAGGAAGCACAGGAATTCTTAAAATTTATCAAGCACAGTGAGTAGAACGTGGTAGAACAATAGAGTGAGCAGCCAGCACGAATCTCGGTATTATCTCTGCTGTTGAATTCAGAACCACACCGGAACGCTCTGCTGAAAGTGTTAAATCAAGCTTATGTGGCAAACAATGTATTCGTTGAAAAACTGGATAGATGGATGAACAATTTGAATACGGATAATTTCATTTCTTTTAGTGATGAAGAAATATCACCCAATGGTAGAGGCTCAGTGAAAGCATTGCATATCACAACTCGTTGTAAGGGCTATATAATACCGAACGTGCTCATCGACAATGGATCGGCACTCAATGTCATGCCTTTGGCCACACTTTCCAGGATTCCGATGGATTTGTCCTATCTAAGGCCCTGCCATTCTACAGTAAGGGCATTCGATGGAACAAGACGAGAAGTTATAGGAAAAATCGAGATCCCTCTAGAAGTGGGTCTCTACATATACGATGTTGAGTTTCAAGTCATGGATATTACACCATCATACAATTGTCTCTTGGGAAGACCTTGGATCCATTCTGTTGGAGCAGTCCCATCATCCCTCCATCAAAAGGTGAAATTTATCATGGATGGTTGTTTGGTCACTGTCGAGGGAGAAGAAGACATTGTCGCATCTATCTCTGCTGATGCGCCATACCTTGAAGTAAGCAAAGACGCAGTAGAATGTTCCTTCCGATCCTTTGAATTTGTCAATGCCACATTCATCGCTGAGGGTAACAAAATTCCCGAGCCAAAACTGTCGAGAAATACCAGGATGGGTATCAAGTTGACTATAGGAAGAGGAGCTCGAGCGAGAAGAGGTTTAGGGAGATATCTACAATGAATAGTTAGGGCTCTAAGGCCAGTACACCACAATGCCCGATACGGTTTAGGCTTCCAGCCGGACATGCGTCAAAGAAGAAGGCAGTGGAAGAAAGATCAGGAAAGAAGGATCGCGAGAACCAGAATGGGAGCCTATGTAATTCCCTCTTTTGTCAATAACATTTACGTCTGCGGGAATGATATACCCGGGGTGGGATAATGCACAAGGCACAATGTTAATGATCGAAAAGGGTTTTCAAAATATCAGTATAAACGTTATTGACAAAGGAGCTAACGCAAGTAAAGACGTCTCAAGGATACATCCTTGTCCCCTGGGTTTCAGGTTGAACAATTGGACTGTCGAGGATCTTCTTGTAGTTTATACGTCTTCAGAGTAATGCTCAAACGTTAACATTATGTTATCTCCTTAGATATAATAGAATTCTTTTGTAAGAGCTTGCATTCGCCCTTTATCATTCAAATGAATATCAATGAAGATGCATTTTGTCATAATATTTCATATTATCACTAATTTCATAATCATTTTCTCATTTCATAGCCAATCCTTACATTTGCCTCATGCCATGCCATAACATTTCGTTTGTTGTTTCCAATACTTGGATGCCCTTCTATAGTTTCCTTTTCCATTCAACTTTCAGGTGCTCAGATGTCAACAGCATGAACAAACTCGTTACGAGTCCTGAAATCGATTTTGAGAAGGTTGTTTGTTTAGGAGAATTCAAAGCCGAAGAAAATACTGAAGACTATGTCTCGTCTCCTGACTTGCTAAGAATGGTGGAACAAGAGGATAAATAGATTTTGCCTCATCAAGAATCTGTTGAAACAATAAATCTGGGAACTGAAGAAAGGAAGCAATAAGTGAAGATTGGGACTTCTATTTCAGGGGGCACTAGGCATAATTTGATTGCTTTACTCCGCGAGTACAAAGATGTATTCGCATGGTCATATCAGGACATGCCAGGATTGGATGAAGATATAGCGGTCTATAAGCTCCCATTAAAGCCAGAATGCAAGCCCGTTCAACAAAAGCTAAGACGGATGGGACCTGAGATGTTGTTGAAAATAAGAGAAGAAGTTAAGAAGCAATTTGATGCTGGCTTTCTACAAGCCTCCAAATATCCAGAATGGGTGGCTAACATAGTCCCGGTACCAAAAAAAGACGGCAAAGTACGAATGTGTGTGGATTATCGTGACCTGAATCAAGCAAGTCCTAAAGATAATTTTCCCTTACCGCACATTGATACATTGGTGGATAACACGGCAAAACATTCGTTATTTTCCTTCATGGACGGATTCTCAGGGTACAATCAGATCAAAATGGCCCCGGAAGATATGGAGAAAACTACCTTCATAACGATGTGGGGAATGTTCTGCTACAAAGTAATGCCATTTAGGTTAAAGAATGTTGGGGCAATATATCAGAGGGCTATGGTGACGCTATTCCATGACATGATGCATAAAAAAATAGATGTCTACGTTGACGATATGATTGCCAAGTCCCGAGGCGAATAAGAGCATGTAGTGAACCTTAAGAAGTTGTTCGGAAGGCTGAGAAAGTTTCAGCTAAAGCTTAATCCAGCCAAATGTACGTTTGGGGCTACCTCGGGAAAGTTGCTAGGCTTCATTGTCAGTGAAAGAGGTATCGAGGTTGATCCAGATAAAATAAAAGCCATTCAAGAGTTACCACCTCCGTGCACGCAAAAGGAAGTCAGAGGATTTTTAGGGAGGTTAAACTACATCGCCCGATTCATCGCTAAACTTACCAACCAATGTGACCCAATCTTTCGGCTTCTTCGAAAACATAACCCGGGAGAATGGAATGAGGAATGCCAGGTGGCCTTTGATAAGATAAAATAATATTTGTCTAGTCCTCCAGTGCTAGTACCGCCAACTCCAGTAAGACCATTGATATTGTATTTGACTGTGTTTGAAAATTCAATGGGCTGCGTTCTGGGGCAACACGACGAGTCAGGAAAGAAAGAAATGGCGATCTACTACCTCAGCAAAAAGTTCACTGAATCTGAGGCAAAGTATCCGTCTATTGAAAAATACTGTTGTGCTCTGGTTTGGGTAGCTCGGAGACTCAGGCAATATATGTTGTATCATACGACATGGTTAATCTCAAAGCTGAACCCAATAAAATACATGATGGAATCACCGGCACTCTCAAGAAGAATAGCACGATGGCAGATCCTCCTATCGGAATACGACATTGCCTATGTAAGTCAGAAGTCGATAAAGGGGAGCGCAATAGCTGACTTCTTAGCAACACGAACAATGGATGAATATGAGCCATTGAGATTTGATTTCCCGGATGAATATTTGATGTGCATTACAGAAAAAGAGGGCGAGTCATCTAAAAAGAAGTCATGGAAGATGATCTTTAATGGTGCATCGAACGCATTGGGGCATGGGGTTGGAGCAGTTTTAGTATCGCCAGAAGGGAACCATTACCCACTCACTGCCAGGCTGAATTTCTTCTGTACCAATAACATAGCGGAATATGAGGCATGTATAATGGGACTTCGTGCAGCTATTGAATGAAACGTCAAAACTTTAGAGGTATACGGAGACTCAACCTTGGTGATTTACCAAATCCGTGGAGATTGTGAAGTGAGAGATTCGAAACTGGTTAAATACAGTGATCTAGTAGCAGAGTTGATTAAATAATTCGAAGAAATAATTTTTAATTACCTCCCACGAGAAGAAAACTAATTGGCTGATGCCTTGGCCACTTTGGCTTCAATGTTCAAAGCAAACAGAGAAACAGAAATAATGCCTCTTCAAATGAGCATATATGAAGTCCCTGCACATTGTTTCAGCATTGAAAAAGAACCAGATGGACGACCATGGTTCCACGATGTCTTAGAATATATCAAGAATCAAAGGTATCCCGAACAAGTAAATGAGAACGACAAAAGGACAATTAGAAGAATGGCAGCTGGATTCGTTCTTGATGGGGATATCCTGTACAAAAGAGGAAAAGATCAGGTACTTTTGAGATGCGTAGATGTTGTTGAAGCCAAAAAAATACTTGAAGATGTCCACGAGAAAATTTGTAGAACACATGCCAATGGCTTCACTATGGCCAGGAAGATTATGAGACTCGGTTACTACTGGCTGACGATGGAAAGCGACTGCATTAGTTTTGCAAGAAAATGCCACAAATGTCAAATTTATGGCGATAAGATTCATGTAGCCCCTTCGCCCCTTCATGTCATGGCTTCTCCATGGCCCTTTTCTATGTGGGGCATGGATGTTATAGGACCAATTTCCCCAAAAGCTTCTAATAGACATCGGTTCATTTTTTTGGTTATTGATTACTTTACAAAATGGATAGAAGCTATTTCGTTTGCTAATGTGACAAAGACTGCAGTTTGCAGATTTTTTGAAAAAGGAAATCATTTGTCGATATGGTTTGCCTGAAAGAATCATTTCAGATAACGCTTTGAATCTGAACAACAAGATGATGAAGGAAGTGTGTGAGCAATTTCAAATAAAACATCATAACTCATCGCCCTATCGCCCGAAAATGAACGGAGCTGTTGAAGCGGCCAACAAGAATATTAAGAAGATTATTGGAAAAATGACCGAGACATATAAAGACTGGCACGAGAAACTACCATTTGCTTTGTATGCATATCGCACATCTATACGAACATCTACGGGAGCAACTCTTTTCTCTCTGGTCTATGGAATGGAGGCTGTGCTACCCATCGAAGTTGAAATCCCCTCTTTACGAGTCTTAATGGAGTCGAAACTAGAGGAAGCTGAATGGGTTCGAGCTCGATATGACCAGTTAAACCTCATCGAAGAAAAATGTTTAAAGGTAATTTGTCATGGACAGATGTACCAGAAGAGAATGATCGCGGTCCATGATAAGAAAGTACGGCCAAGAGAATTCTACGAATGAGAACTCGTACTGAGAAAGATTCTCCCAATACAGAAGGACTTAAGAGGAAAATGGACACCAAATTGGGAAGGACCATACGTCGTAAAGAAGACATTCTCGGGCAGAGCTTTAATTCTCACTGAGATGGATGGGAAGAAGTTACAGAATCCAGTGAACTCAGATGCTGTGAAGAAATATTATGCCTAAAAAGAAAAAAAAAGATCAAGGTGAAAACCCAAAAAGGGCATCTTGATTAACACAAAAGATTAGGATGAAAACCCGAAAGGGCATTCTAATGAAGCAAACCTGGGCTTAAAGAGCAAGGTGGTTGAACGGTGCATAGGAAGTAGCTCAATCTCAAGATGCTCGAAAGATTCTTGATAAGAAACATGGAAGAGCTCGTGTGTTGAATATCTAGAGCATCTGTATCCATTGAATGCGATCCCTTTTCTCTTTATGACATTTTTTCGTTATCATTGGTTAATTTTCTTTGTTTGCCACGTTTGAAATAAATAAATGTGAGGTATCCTTTTGTCCCTACCTGACCATTTTCATGCATCTCATTATGTCGTTTATTTTTATGATAAATAGTGAAATGACATACTCTAAACAAAAGAAATGTTAAGCACTACCTGGATAAGAACTTGATAAGTACAAGAGCCTCAAAGCAAGGACAAAGTTCAACCAGGGGCAAGAGAGTAATAACTGAGAAACGCAGATTGTTCGTGAAGCCTGAGGACGGGTACAGGGCCTAAAGAGAAAGTCAAGAGCCGAAGTAATGAATACATGCCATCGCAAAAATCATGACGAAGAAGGACATACGAAAAACATGCCTAAAGCTCATAGCATAATCATATAGGCATTAAATCATTCAAGACAAACATGTGCATATCATGATAACGTCATGCATGACATATACATATACTCCAGTAGAGCGAGAAGATGTGATGATAGTTGTACTGAATCAAAGGAAAAGACACCTGAGTTCCACCAAATAACAGATTTTGGTATTTTGATATTTTTATTTCTATTTTCAAAATTTAACTCATATTACGAGAAATGAGTCGAGCCTCAAGACACGTTGAGGTAATTTTTATTTCTATTTTCAAAATTCAACTGATATTACGAGAAATGAGTTGAGCCTCAAGACACGTTGAGGTAATTTCAATTTTTGTTTTCAAAATTCAACTCAGATTGCGAGAAATGAGTTGAGCCTCAAGACATGCTAAGGTATTTTCAATTTCTGTTTTTCAAAAAAAAATCGACTCATATTGCGAGAGGTGAGTTGAGCCTCAGGACACGCTGAGGTAATTTCAATTTCTGTTTTCAAAATTCAACTCATATTGCGAGTAATGAGTTGAACCTCAAGACACGTTGAGGTATTTTCAATTTATGTTTTCAAAAATCAACTCATATTGCGAGAGGTGAGTTGAGCCTCGGTTCACATGCTGAGGTATTTTCAATTTCTATCTTTAAAAAAAAATCAACTCATAATGTGAGAGGTGAGTTGAGTCTCGGGGAACGCTGAGGTATTGGCAATTTTTGTTTCTTAATTTATGTTTCAAAATTCAACTCATATTGCGAGAAATAAGTTGAGCCTCAAGACACGTTGAGGTAATTTCAATTTCTGTTTTCAAAAAAATCAACTCATATTGCGATAAATGAGTTGAGCCTCAAGACATGCTGAGGTATTTTCAATTTTTGTAAATCAACTCATTGCGAGAGGTGAGTTGAGCCTTAAGACGCGCTGAGGTAATTTCAATTTCTGTTTTTCAAAAATCAACTCATATTGCGAGAGGTGACTTGAGCGTCAGGGAACGCTGAGGTATTTTCAATTTCTGCTTTCCAATTTCTGCCTTTCAAAAAAAAAAGAAAGAAAGAAAATCAACTCATATTGCGAGAGGTGAGTTGAGCCTCAGGACACGCTGAGGTAATTTCAATTCCTGTTTGTCAAAAGCAACTCATATTGCGAGAGGTGAGCTGAGCCTCGGGTCACATGTCGAGGTATTTTCAAAGTATGCTTTTTCAATTTATTTTTGTCAAAAAAAAATCAACTCATAACGTGAAAGGATCACATGCCGAGTAAAGAATAAAGATTGGAGCTGATTGAAGACACCAGAACTTGTCTCCCTGAAGTTGCAGCGGAGTTAATCGAGGACATCAAGTCTTGCCTTTCTGAAGTCGCAGAAGAAAAGACTACAAACCTTACCTCATTGAAGCGATAGAAGAATAGATTGAAGTTGTAGATCTCACCTTCCTGAAGATGCAGTGAAGCAAATCAAAGCTACAAATTTTATATCCTTGAAGTTACATTGGAATAGTTTAAAGCTACAAGGCATACATCAAAATATGCAATAGATTGAACCAAAGCTACAAGATAGGGTGGACTGAAAAGAGACTACATGAACAAGAGAAGCACCAAAGAAGTCAAGACTCGACGAGATTAGGCAAAATTGGCCTTTCTTTGTGTCTTTGCTCTATTCCCGTTATACGACAATGAGCAAAGAGGGGCAGCTGTTATAGGCCAATT
The DNA here is from genome assembly GCF_007990345.1 of Gossypium hirsutum. Lineage (NCBI taxonomy): Eukaryota > Viridiplantae > Streptophyta > Magnoliopsida > Malvales > Malvaceae > Gossypium > Gossypium hirsutum. The sequence continues at coordinate 81,392,223 of NC_053435.1, forward strand.
TTGGGCCCATTCACATTAAACCCCATAAGCCCATTTACATTACAATACCCGGAGCCCAATAAGATAAACCCAATTACCCCTTTTAACTACCCAAACCCGAATGGCCCATTTACACCCAAATCCCTTGACCCATTTACAATTATTACCCTTAACCCTAAGCTAGCCCAACTAAAACCATAGTCCCTAAATTCGGCTGACTCAGCCACTTGCCTCTCCCCAATCTCCCATGTTGTCTGCCACCAGCACCATCACACACTCTCACTGCACCTGCAAAAACAGAGGAAGATAGCAAGCACGCAACAATAGTAAAAAATAATAGAAAAAGAACTTGTAAAGGCTATAAAAGCCGAAATGAGATCAATGTACAGGGGGGCTGTTTTGAGAAATAAAAATATAATATCTTTGAAATAAAAGCCAAACAATGTGTTAGTACACAAAAAAAAAACAAAGCAGTCCAAAGAAAAAGAGTCAAAAACGCCAAAACAGTAGCCGAAACCTTAAGGTGATTTTCCTTTTTTTTAATCGGTTTCTTTTACTCCTTTCTTGTTTACTCAATCACATATACATATATATATATACATATATTATTAAGTAAAAAAAATTACCTTTTCCGGCCACCGTGGACGGTGGCCGGCGACGGTCCGGCAATCAGATCGGTGACCAGTCCATGGCCGGAAGTCCTCCTCCCTCTCCCTTCTCTCCCTTTTTTTTCTCTCCTCACCAAATGATTTTTTTTGTTAATTTTGGCCTTTATATAGCCTCCCAAAACGACGTCGTTTTGGGGGCTATCATTTAATCCCAAAACGACGTCATATTGATGCGACCCGGTCTGACTCGACTCGACCCGCCTCAGGATCCACTTGTTTTTAGAAAAGGGGGAATTTGCGCGTACGGTCCTTCCGCGTTTTCAAGCTTTTGCAATCAAGTTTTTTTATTTTAAAATTTGCCCCATGAAGTTGTCGCGTTTTTCAATTTAGTCCCCACTGATATATTATGTTTTGATGGGAAGGAATATTTGCTATTTTAGTCCTCCCAGGTTATGCGCGTGTAGCATTTTGATCCTTTTTCTTTATTTCTCTTTAAAATTACCCTAAAACTTTGTTTTTGTTCAAAATTTAGTCCTTTTTTAGATTTTAGTTTATTTTCGTATTATCTTTGTTATTTTATTTTATTTTAAATATTATTCAATTATCGTTATTATTATATTAGTGTATATTTTATTTACATACGTATATGTATTTATATCTACAAAGTATTTTTTAAATTATTTTATTTTAATATTATTATATTATGTTTAGTTTTTTTGAATTTATATATTATTATTATTATTATTGTTACTTATTATTATTACTGTTATGTACATATTATTTATACTATACTTAATATTATTATTATTATCATTATTATTATTATTATATTTACTATTATTATTTATAAATATTAGTGTATATTTTATTTTAATATCATTATATTATGTTTACTTTTTTGAATTTCTATATTATTATTATTATTGTTACTTATTATTATTACTGTTATGTACATATTATTTATACTATACTTAATATTATTACTTTTATTATTACATTTACTATTATTATTTATAAATATTAGTGTATATTTTTATTTTATATGTTTATATATACTCTTTATGTATGGTATTTTTTTAACATTATTATATTTACTATTATATTTATATATCTAATATATTATATTTTATTTTCCTTACCTCATTATTACGTCATACTTTCTTTTGTATTTTTACTATTATTGCTATTATTGTTGTTATTATTATTATTATTATTTATTATATTTATATAATATTATTAATAGGTACTTTTAACATTATTGTTTCTAATATGTAAATGCTATGTAAATACTTTTAATACCATATTATGTATGTATTATTATTATATCTATTTTTATCCCTATTATATTGTTAATACTAGTATATACATTTTATTATACGAGTATATATATACTTTTATACATAGTATTATTTTCATATATCATTATATTTATTACTATACCTATTATTTTCACTGTCATCATTTATTATTTTATTTTAATATTATTATGTATATATTTTTTATATACGTCGTGTACATACATTTTTCAATATTTATTTTATATATATGTATATATTATATATATTTTAACATTACTAGTTATATATTTTTACTATCTTATGTATATACTTCAAACACTATATATAGTATATTTCTAACACTATTACTATTTATATATATATATATATATATTATGTACATACTCTCAATATCTTTATTATGTATATATTCATTGTTTTTTATTTCACGTTGGATGCTATTATTACGTTTAATATATCGCATGCATTGTTATTGTTTTAATATTTTTGTCATATTTATTATTTGTTTCAATGTATTTCCAACTCGTTTATTTTTTGTCTCCCGCCCATTTTATATCATTCTGTTGTTCATTACTTTAAAGATTTTTATTCATGTTTTTACTAATTTCAATAAATAAGGTAATGTTTCGCATTCTGGAACGTCGAAGAATTGTGCCCTAACTTACGGGGTTTCGTTTCTCTCGTTGGTTCTAAATAGCTAAATATCCTTTTGAGTTTTGAAATACACGGATTTCCAATATAAATTAAAAGACGACCTTGTGCTCGGGAATTCATGGTATTGTGTCCTAACTTACGGGATGTGATACTCCAATATCTCGAGATAAGGAAATCTTTAAACAAATCGATTTAAGCCAATTCAAGAATTTTAAAATCAATATTAATAGAAAAGATCGTATTTCAAGTCCCTTCCCGATTTTTAATTTTCGACATTAAGACACTAACTAATCAAGTCGGTACCAATTTTTAGGCGTGTCGAGGGTGCTAATCCTTCCTCGCACGTAACTGACTCTCGAACTCATTCTCTCAAGTTTCGTAGACCAAAGGCCCTGTTTTAGTAAACTAAAATTGATTTATTAAAACAAAGGTGATCCGATCACACCTAATAAAAGATCGGTGGCGACTCCCATTTTAATTTTCACTTTCAAACAAAGTCGATCCCCGTTTTCAAAAGAATGGTTTCGACAATGATTATGTTGCTATTTATTTACATGTGAACTTACTAAGCCTTATGTTTACTCCCCTCTCTTTTCCATTTTCTTATAGTATTGCCACGCTAGCTCGGGGATCGAAGGATGCCGGAGGCTCGATCACACTATCAATTGGATATTTGGGTATAGTTAGTCTCAACATTTTGAGTATGGCATGTATAGGGACTTGATATTTTTTTATGAGTTATATTGATTAGCCAAATGTGTTAGCTCATGAAGGTATTATGATTATTTTGTATATGGCCATGTGAGGTGGTTCATATTGATTATTGGGTTGTAACCCTAATTATTGTTGCATGCATGCAAATGTGCTTAGGCTTTAATGTGGTTATGGTTGCTTATGGTTAATGAGTGTGATGGATGGTATGTATGTATGTTTGGTGTATGAAATATGAATTAATGTGCATGACAATAAAGGTGGTGCAAGTGTGTAACTTAAAATAAATAAATAAATAGGTTAGTAGAAATGATAGAAAAATATAAAATTGGTGTGGAATGCCATATGAAAGCATGATAGCTTGAATAGGTGATATGTGGACATTATCAAGTCATAATTTAACCATGAATGTGGATGCTTGAGTAATTAAATGTGCCATGTTGCATGCCATGAAGTAAGAGTAAGTATGTGAGTGTTTAAGGGTGACAAATGGCTTGGAAAATAGCCTAAAAATTGTCCACACGATTAGACACACGGGCATATGTCTAGGCTGTGTGTGACACACGGTCCGTCCCATGGGCGTGTGATTCGACCGTGTGTCCCCTGCACCCTAATTAATGCAAACAAAATGCCTAATAATAAACACACGGGTAGAGACACGGTAGTGTGTCTCAGCTGTGTAGAAGACACGACCTCAGGATATGGGCGTGTGCCCAGGCCGTGTGAAGTTTGCACTTAATTTTGAGAATTTAATTCGTCACACGGCCTAAGCACACGAGCGTTTGACGTGGCTGTGTGACCTTATTTTGTTGATGACGTCATAGTCAGAGAGTTACACGGGCATGTGTGACTACACGGCCTACCCACATGGGCGTGTAACTCTCCAACGTATAAATTTTTTTTAAGTGTAGTAAAAGTTCCAAAAGTTTTAGGTTTAGTCCCGAACCACTCCCAGCGTATGTTTTGGGCCTCATGGGCCCGTATAAGGTACGATATGCATGTGATTGGATGAATTTGATTTGGACTAAATTTTATGGCCCGATTTGTATGAATGTTTATGTTTAAGTCCGATAATGCCTCGAACCCTATCCTAGTGTCGGATACGGGGAAGGGGTGTTACACAAATAACTAAAATATTTTTTTTTCTAAAACTGGAGGGTTATAAACATCATTATGCCAGAAAAAAAATAAAAGGTTAACATCAAAGTTAATTGGTGAATATCAATTCAAAGAGAACGGTGAGTTATCCATCCACCCACGTTATGGATGACTAAACATACGTAAAATCATTTCAACAATTATTTATCTATTTAAAATATTAAATTTGAATTTATACTAATTAATTACAGCTTATATCGACTACATTCACTAGGAACCCCATATATTGGTCTGATGGTAAGGGTTTTCATCGCCTCATGTGTGGCCTGAGTTCGAGTCGCCCTAGCCGCGTTGCTATTAGGGCTTTGTCCTCCTCTTATAATTCATAGGAAAAAAAACATTCACCAACATCTAGATAGATGTATTGGCCCTAGTTGTCATTTCTGTCTAGGTAGTATTATATTAGTAGGTGTATCATTTTTGTTTTGTTATTAATATTGAAGTTGGTATATTTTGGATTTATTGATATTTTTAGATATTATATATTGAAGGGTTGTTGATATTTTTAAATATTATATATATATGTGTGTATATGTATTGTTCTTGTATCGAAGCCATGTCCCTGGCCTCCACAAAAAGTCGTGTACAGTTCACGGAGGGACACCTTGGTTGTTGGTACTTGCAAGACTTAATAAAAGTATCAAATGTAATTATATAAAAAATAATTAAGATGAAAATATTAAATATTATTTAAAAAATAATTAAGATAAAAATATTAAAAATTAGTTTTAAAATACTTAAAACATTATAAATAATACTCTCGCTTATATTGACTTGCTAAAACATTTTATCTTTTATTTCTCTTATTAGGTTTTGAATAAAATTACAATGTGGATAAATTAATGGGTAATCTACACCATTAATCATTAAATTATAAGTAAATTTTCGTTATGGTCACTTAATTAGAAAAGTTATAATTTAGTCATTAAACTATTAAGAAGTTTCATTTAAGTTATTAGACTGTTAAATTTGATGCTATATGGCTTTCTCTATTTGTACTAGTTGCACCTATGGAAAGCTCTCTTTCCCTTTCTCTTCTACAACTCGTTTATTTTTCTTCATGAAATAACTTTGGATGTCACGAATTAGTGAACCAAATTTCAAACATCTTTTTTCTTCGATCTTTGACACTAATCGTTAGATCAACTTGGATCTAAGATATGTTCTTCTTCTTGTCAATCGGTATTGATCACCATATCAGTCGCTGAATCGTTGCTTGGAGCTTGCTAGCGGAACTTTTAAAAAAAACTTAATGACATAGTGACTCAAATAATTTTTTTTTGGATAGTTTGGTGACTTAAATGAAAACTTTCAAATAATTTAATGACCAAAACAAAAATTTACCCATAGTTTAATGACAATGGTATAGTTACCCTAAATTAATTTGAAACATATAGATAAAATTCAACCGTTTTGATCATAAAGAATATATAAATTAAGTGTAAGCTAACTATTGCCATTCAACTATGTATAACTTTTTGTTTTGTTCACCAAATTATGAAATGCTACAATTTGGTTGCCTAACTATTCAAGCTTATGATTTTTTATCACTCAATTGTTAAATAGCTAATGGAGGGATGACATGACCTTTTTAAAAAAAATTACTTAATAAGGAATTTAGTTCTCGATATTTACGCATTATGTCAATTTAGTCTTAATTCAAAAAATTAGCCTCCAATATTTATACATTGTGTCAATTTCATCATAATTCTAAAAAAAAATCAATAAAAAATTCTTAAAAACCATACAATTCTAAGCCAATATTATACTGTCATTAATTCCGAATATTCATATATTTTTTTAAAAAAGTACATGAAATATTTCAATGTCCACCGTGCATGCAATAAAACTCAACAATCCAACAATCTCATTTCATAAAAACCTTTAAAATTTTGAGAAAACAATCAATCAACACGTAGTTTCCTAAAAAAGAATTAGGCTTAAATTGATGCAATGTGAAAATATCAAGGACTATGCTTTTAGAACTAGCACTAATTTGACATAATATGTAAACCTTGAGATCTAAACTTGTTATTTGCTAATTAAATCCTTTGATTAGTCATTTAACAATTGTGTGATGAATGAACATATCCTCAAATAATTAAATGATTAAATTGTAATATTTTATGGTTGAGTAACCAAAATGAAAACTTATGCACAATGGAGTGACCAATGATTAAATTTACCATTTTCTAAATTGGAACACTTCACCCATAATTCAGTTTATCCCTACTGTCCCCTGGATACGCTACTTATCTCAAAGGTAAAACAACCCCTGAAAAATGTAGGCCCCTGTATATAAATATAAACATATATATTATATATAAGTCATGACTAGTTTGTTAAATAGAAGTAAAACGTTTAAATGTTTCCTATTGAAACTTGAACCAAACTTATATATATTTTCATATCATCAAAAGCAAAAATAAACATTTATTACTTTCCAGTTTCCACTAAATATGCCTATTAAGTACTCATTTATATTTTTCATATATCATTAAATTATGACAGATCAGTAAACTAATCCGTAAACTAGTCTATAAATGTACTAATGATTAAAGAAATCTTAGTATAAAACTTAAAAAAACATGAAATAAGTATCAAGCGGTCGATTTAGAAATAAGATTATTAAAAAGTAAAATAATTAGTAAATAGGTTCAAGATCGAATAAATAGAGAAAAAGGAACATTGGTGAAATGCATTAGTAAGAACAATTATTGTAGTAAAAATAATTTGACCTTTCGTTAAAAAAAAAAAGAAGAAGAAGATGCAGATGCAAGAAGAAGGTAATGGAAATTTTTTAAGTCTAACAGAAATGATTGCTAAATTTGATCTAGTAATGCAAGAACATAATCGACGCATAAAAGATGACGAGATTCATAATCACATAGTATGTGTCATAATATACAAAATGAATTATTGAAGTTAAACCAAAAATTATTGTACTCCATATATAAGTCACCAAGAGCAAATGTCTATCATATTATGATGCATAAATGTTTCATCAATTTGAATAAAAGCATTAAAATATTTTTTAGAATTTTTAAAAATAGATGAGACAACTGGAAAAGGTGTTTTTGATGGGATTGTGGATGAAATAAAAATGCTGGACGTGATATAGATAACATAAGATGACAATGGAACTAATATAAAAGGAATACATCATGGAGTGCAAAAAAATATTTTCAGATATTAATCCAAAATCATTTTACATTCTTTCTGATATGGTTTGTTCTTGTTCTAAAACTATATCTTTTTTAGAGTACTACAACAAATATATCAATTATTTTCTTTTTCAACGAAAAGATGGAAATTTATACAATATTATATACCTAGCCTAACTTAGAAATCACTGTCACAAGCACGTTGAAAAAGTCGTATTGAAAGTGTTAAAAGTTATAAGATTTCACACTCCACAAATAAGAAATGCTTTATTGAAATTAGTTGAAATTAGTTGAAATTAGCAATGATCTTAAAGTCAAAAGTGAAGCTTAATGTTTAGCAACATATGGGCTTGAAAATTTCGAGTTTTTGTTGAGCAAAAATTTACAACCGAAACATATATGCAAATTGATGTAGCTATAGAACAATTAAAATTTCTTCTTTCATTTTTTTTTGAAAAATATAGGGAAGATGTTTTCCAAAATGCTATGGCATGTGCAAAAGAAATAGATGGAAATAGAACCTAAACTTCGTAAAAAACATATTATTCATAGAAATAAACGAATTGATGAGAATGTTTATAATGAAACAATAAATCTCCTCAAGAATTTTTTAGAATCGATTATTTTTTATACATATCAAACAATTTCTTCTCTAAAATAGATACAAAGATATTTTTGGTTTTTATTCAATTTAACAAAAAAAATTAAATTTGAAAGTTTATTGTCTTAATCTTGAAAAATCTTTAAAACATGGAAATCAAACAGATATTAATGGATTAAATTTATTTTTAAAACAGAAAATTTTAAAATAAATTACCAAATTGGAAAAAAAACACTACTTCAAAAAAATGGATTCTATATAGTATTTTCATGAATCTCATTTAATTTATGGTTATAATTTAACATTATAATTGCAAGTAAAATGTCAGTACAATTTTTTAAAGGTTGTTTGCGATGTAATTTTGAAATACTTATTTTACAATTTAAAATTGATTAAAATATTAAAAAAATATATTTTTTTACAAAAAAATGTGACTAAAATATTAAAATATTAATAAGAATCACGTGATTGCTTATATAACAGTTTGTGTGTATTTCATAAAAATTATTAAAAAAATTATCTATGTAAGCAATTAAGTATACATGAATTACTATATGAGCTACTACTTCGGTCAAATTTTTTATCCAATAAAAAGTAAATTAACTAAATTATGAATGTTAAAGATTGACATTGTCCCCAAAAAAAAAAATTGGCACCAAAGTGAAAAATTTATTATCGTATTATTAAATTATAAGGTAAACTACACTATTAATTACTAAACTATGGGTTGTTTTGGTCACTTAATTAAAAAAAAGTTAAAAATTAGTCATTGAACTATTTTAAACTTTTCATTTGACTCAATGGGTTGTTAAAATCAATGTTGTATGGCTTTCTCTATTTACACTGGTTGCACCAATCGAAAGCTCTCTTTTTTTTTTTTTACAATTCAGTTTTTTTATGAAATAACTTTGAGTGTCACGAATCGAATTTACGAACTAAAATTCAAACAACTTTTTTCTCTAATCTCCAAGACTGACTGCCTGACGGACTTTTTATTTATTTATAAAAATTTAATAGCCCAGTAATTTAAATAAAAACTTTTGAATAGTTAGTGACTTAAATGAAAACTTCCAAATAATTTAGTGACCAAAACAAAAACTTATCATAATTTCGTCACTAATGATAGAATTTAACCCTAAATTATTTTCATATCAAATTCCATACTCAAATTTTTAACTCAATCACATCCCAACGTGTAAACCTAATAAGTGAACAAATTTATGTAATTACAATTAATGATCCACAACTGTAACGTAAAGCTTGTTTTCTTTTACCTTTTCTGAAAGAATGTCATAAAAGGTTGTTGAACGCATGTGGTAGGGAATGAATACAGAATCTTAAACCAATTTTATTGGTTAAACTTTGGGATTAGTCCCTGTGCTTTGCAAAAAGTTTTGAATTTAGTCTCTATACTTTAATTTGATCAAATTTAGTCCTCATATTTTTCAAATTGGGCAAGTTTAGTCTTTGTACTTTCTAAAATTTGAAATTTTAGTTTTGACCCAAATAATAATAGTTACATCCATTTGGTTAAATTCAATCATTAGTTTTGTACTATGCGTATAGTTATAAATTTAATCCATATTTCTCAATTGGATTATTCATTTAAACTTCATGTATCAGAAAATAAAATAAAATATTAACTTAAAATAAAAAAGGTAAAAAGACACCCATTAATTATAATAATGATTCATGATAAGTACGAAAGATATTTATATTAAATTGATTAAATATGTAAAAAATACATTAAATTAAAAACTTATTTAATAATGACGATTAAAAATAATTATTGAAATCTTATATGATAAATCTCCGGTGCTTTCCAATGTCATTGTCGTTCAAATATTCCTTTTTGAGATATTTTACTTTATTAATACTAAAAATTTTCATTATTTTTACCGACGATTTTTCTTAGATGCTACTAATGGAAGCTATTTATAGATCCAAACTTAAATCTTAATTAATATGTAACTCTAAAACTAATTAAATGATCATTAAAATATAAAATTAATCTCTATTTATATACTTAAACTTCTATTCAAGTTCATAAATATAAAAAAAAGTTTACTTGTAAAAAAATAAAAATAATTTAGATTTTTTAAAATAATATTTTAACCTTAATTATTACTTATTTTGACTTATTAGTGAGTATGCTTTGAATTTTATTCAAGTTATAGCTCTATTTTAGAGTCAATAAAATTAACTATAAAACTTACTTTTAAATAGAGTTATAACAAATAAATCTAAATTAAATTATAAATATTTTTAAATGTCAATTTAGTAATATGGTAGAAAACAAAAGGTATTTTTGTCGGTTTAAAGGTTTTTTCCTAAACTCTTACTTTTATATATATTATAGATATATGTATATGCCTTTATATAATATGTATATAATATTCATTTATGTGTATGCTTATATTTGTATGTATATATATTTCCATATATCAACAATGTATCAATCATGTCATTCTATTAATCTAACTATCGATTTAGGCATTAATTGTTAGTTCTGATATGTCGTAGATAGTATTTAAAATACGTGGATAAACACGTCCGTACTTACCGTATGAATAATTTAGATATAACATATTTAAAAGACAAATATGCTTATAAAATTTAAGAGAGTTGTTTTTTATTATTATTATTTCAATACGTTGATCCAAATTATCCATGTAGTAGATATATATGTGTTAACAATTTGATTCATGTACTTTAATTATATTTTATGCTAGATTCAAGTTGATATTTAAAAGCAAATGAATAGGTTGACCACAATGACCTGATTGATATGATACTACACCTTGAAGTAGTATTTAATTTGTTTTTTGAAAATGTCTTATTGACATCATATTCGAGGATTCAATTAGAAGATCAATGTAAAATTTGATTAGTAGTTTGAAAAAGATCCATTGCAATTAACCCGTCATTGTATTTTAAACATACTACACGTCATACTTGAGTTAGCATTTAGCGCGAAAGCTAATAAATTGTGCAATTAATCCTGTTTATCCATCTATCTATCTATCTATCATACATGTGTACTAATTGTTAAAGAGAAGTTAATAGAAAAATAACTAATCCCACCTCCAAAATTTTGTATTACAAGTACGGGCGAGTCTCGAAATTTTTTTTTAACAATGGTCAGAATTTAATTATAATTTATTTGTAGATCAAAATATAATTTTATTGTGTATTAATTTACAAGTTCATCATTTTTAAAAGGACTAAACATATTTTTTTTTCATTTTAAGGGAGCTAAAATACAATTTTACTATATTATATTTTATAATATCTTTGTTTATAAGAGAATTGGATCGAAAATTTTTTATTTTTTGGGGAGGGGGTAAGGCCCTACCTACCCCCCATCAAATTTGCTTATGATGATTATATGTATTTTAAATATGTTATATGTCATAATAGAGTTGGTATTTAACATCAAGCCTAATAGTTGGGTTGAAAAAATGATATGAATGATATGATATTGTCATTTTCAATTCTAATTTAAGAAGGTCCAATGTAATTAACTTAGGGATGAAAATGAATAGTTGGAACTTAGATATTTGTGGGTTTTGAGTTTACTTTTTGCGCATTCAAAGCGAATCGGAATATTATTTTTTGGATTCCATTATTTGAATCCAGTTTATGGATCTAAATAATGAACATTTTAACTTGCTATTATTTTTATGTTATCGGTAATATCTAAGGTGATAGTGGGATCTTATGAGATCCTTTTTAAAGCAGTTGTTGTAGTTAAAAGATAGGAATGAGGAGACTGTAGTTGTCTGATTAAACCATGTTAATAACTTAAAAATTGTGTTGGTGACTTAGAACTTGTTAAATCAGTTATCGAATATGTTGCTTTTCTTTAGAAATTAGTTTCTCATTCTTTAGTGATGAAATCATATGTATCAGTTAAAAGGTAAACTTAACATTTCTCAATGTAAATCCTACGTGGCATAATCAATAGTGGACTGATGTTTCTTTTTCTTTCTTTCTTATTTCAACCTTTGATTTAAAAGAATCCACTACAATGAGATCTTTAAATAGATGTCGCGTGTGATATTTGTTTTACTTTTTAAATTTTTATTAAAAAACATTTAACCTATTGATCAAGGGCATTCACCATATCCCCAAGGTCATGGAATTGATGCACAAGTTGTGCTTGAATGGTAATTTAAATGAGTGAGTGTGTGGCAATGCACGTGACCAAAACATAAACTTATTAATAGTTTAAATAGGGGTATTCAAATTTCGGTTAAAACCGAATTAATCGACTGAATGATCTCATTCGGACAGAGGTTGATTAATGATTTTTTGAAAGTTTGATTATTAGTTAATTCGGTTCAAAATCAGGTAATTAACAAAATTAATCAAACTTAATTATGTAGTGTCTCAAGACTTAAAATTTCGGTTAATTCCGTTAATTCGGTTAACTTTCAATACAAATGAACATTATCAATGTATTTTTTATATATTTTATACTTGTTTTAACAAAAAAAAACATATAAATTTTGGTTTGGTTAAATTTTTTTGAAAAAAATTGGTTCGGTTAATTGTTTGAACAACACTAAGTTTAATGATCTTGGGTGTAATTTACCTATAGAAAAATAACTCACCATCTCATCTGTTCTTTTTTAGATAGTGCCTAGAACTATCTATAGCTCATTCAACGTGTTTGAACTCACGTCATTCTACATTGACAATAATACCGATGTCAATCGAATTAAGACTTAATCGACTAAAATTACATTTTAAAAATATTATATGTTGTACCTAAGTTGGTATTTTAAAAATGAATGATACGATATTATCATTTTGAGTGCCAGTTTAAGAAGGACAAATGTAATTAACCTAAGGATGAAAAATGAACAGTGGGAATTTGGATATTTATGGATTTTTTTTTACGAAATTAGATTATTTGTATACACTTTTAGTTGCATGAAAAATTGAACCTATTTTATTTTTATATTATATATTTTAGTTTTTTAAAATTTTATTTTAAAAATATTTTTTATATTATAACTGGAGTGTAAATTCTTAACAGTCACATATGATTAGCATAACTTAAATTCAGACTAAATTTAAATTAGTCAACACCTTAATCATTATGCCGAAATTCTATTTTAAAAATATTTTATGGTGAATTTATATTTAAAATTACAAATATCCTACTATTATAAATCATATATATCCTACCATAGAGTAGTTAATAGAAAATTATAAAGAAGGAGAAACCTCCCACAAAATGCTATCACCGTCTAAGTCTAGAAACAGCCATAAAATGCCAATATACTCATCTGACTGCTAAATCTCCGCCCTTCCTTCCTTATCACACCCAACACACTCTCTTTTTCCTTTTTATTTCCCTCTTATATTAATCATCATATATTCATCGTCCCTACCATTTCTCTTCTATCGGATTACAGGCCTTCACTTCTTATTTTTTTTTCTCAATGATTAATACGCTTTCTTCATTATCCTTTCTCTAAAACCACCTTCGTTTTTCATTTCTTTGTCAGCTTCGCCGGCTCTATATATCGCCGCCACTTCGTTTTTTTTTCCCCTTTATTCAGTTCATTAAAGATCCATTTTCTTTTTTATCTTTTACCTCAAAAGCTTGAAAAAAATGGCTCCAAGGAACAGCCGTGGAAAAGCCAAAGGAGAGAAGAAGAAGAAAGAAGATAAGCGTAATAAATTTTCTATTTCTTGTTTTCATTTTCTTTCTTTTTTTCTACTAATCAGCTCATTTTAAGTTTAAAATCCGCCATTATTATTCGTTTTTCACTGAAAATTAACCTCATTTTTGCAGTTCTTCCATTAGCGATGGATATTACCGTACACCTTCCCGATGAAACCCATGTTATTCTCAAGGTTTGTTTTAAAAATGTATTTCATGTTCTTTTTGCAGCTTCCATAATTTATTAACAATAATTAATAATTAATTACGAGCTTTTGCTACTAATTTTTGTTTGGCACCATGCGTGTGTGGCGCTTACGAGTTTCCTTAAAATTTAGAGGCGACTTTTCATTGCACATGCTTTTCGAGCTTTGTTAAGGTCTAATTCTGTTAACAGTACTTGTACTCTTTAAAATTTTGTAGTTTAGTCCTTTTGCTTTAAATTTAAGTAAACTAAAATTAAAGTAGGATCGAATCTGGAAAATTTTTCAGGTGGAGTTGGATTGAATTATAAATTTTTTATAGGTTAAAATATAATTTTATCTTGTATTTCAATTTTTTAGGGAATTAAATAGATTTTTTTTCATTTTTGGGGTCAAGGTGTAATTTTATCATATATTAACTTATAATCTCATCATTTATGAGGGGATTGGATTAAAATTTTTCCATTAAATTTTAAATTTTAAATCAAAATCTTTGAACAAATTCTTATTTAAGATAAGTTCACAATTTAAATTAGTCTTATTAAAAAAAATAAAAGGATTAAATTTTAAAATTTCAAAAGTAAAGGGATTGGGCATAGAAGTAGACCATATTTTAATCCTTGTTACTAAAAATGCTTATTTATTTTTGTGGCTTCCCTTATAATTTATGAAAAATTAAAATGAATTAAAATTCAGCTGTTGTGTGATTAAGTTAGGTTACGGTTGCGTAATTTGACTGTTGGTAATATTTTGGTTTTATGTGGACAAATTGGCAAGAAATTAAAATTTTTCCTTTTCATTTCCTTTTCTATTTTTTTAATTTCCACATTTTTTTTGTCCGAATTTTTCATAATTGGTCTAAATTTATTAATTTAATTTTGAAAAAAAAATGTGCAGGGAATATCAACGGACAAAATCCTAGACGTTCGTCGTCTTTTGTCGGTAAAAACCGAGACCTGCCACGTCACAAAATTTTCGTTATCTCATGAGGTGAGGATAAAAAGGTGCACGCAATTTTTTGTACCATTATTTTGTTAAAATAAATTTAGAAATTAGATTTATTTTGTTTATTTTTTTAATTCAAAAATCTTATTTTTTATTTTTTTAATTTTATAATTCATAAAATTTCGACCAAAAAATATATATATTTTAAAAATACATGGAAGGACACATACGTATAGGTTCAAATTGACAAGTTGAAATATTGCTGTAAGTCATTGAATCAATCACGCTGTGGCAATCGTTTTCTATCTGTGGATATTTTATGGATAAGTCCTCAAAATCGTATCACTTTATTTAAATGAGTATTTATACTTATGTTACACTTAAATAAGCCCTTAATCTATAATTTGTATCCAATTAAGACCCTAACATTTAATTTATATCTAATAAAATATTTCATTTGAAATAAGGGTTTATTTGGATATAAAAAAAAGTATAGGGCTTGTTTAACAAAATTAAACTAGTTCAAAGACAAGCTAAATTGGGAGGCAAGTTTAAAAAAAATGGATGGCCAAAGCAAAAAATTTTGTGTTAAAATAACTTTAATTGAAGTATTAATTTTTAAGTACCAAAGTGATTTTTTTAATAAAAGGATTAAAAGAAATTAAATTGAATTATTAAAAGTGTGCATGTACATTTCATTTTTGCTCAATTGGTCAATATAATTTATAATTTCTTTTAAATATAACGAAAATATTTACCAAAGATAATGTTTAATTAAATTTTCAATTGTCAAAAGTTCCGTTATCTATAAAAGAAAATTCCAAAATTTTTGTATTGAAATGAGAATTGAGAGAAAGTTGGGTGACTTTTTCGCTATTTTGGCTTAGTTAAAGGGCAAGATTTAATCCCAACTGAAATTAATGTTTTTTCATTTACTTTTGTTTTTACACTTTTACAGGTTAGAGGGCCGCGGTTAAAAGATGCGGTCGACGTTTCAGCGCTTAAGCCGTGCGTTTTAACTTTGACGGAAGGTAAAATTTTAAACGAGGAAAAAGTGAATAATATGGCCATTGCATTTGCATGCTTTTAAGTACGTAATTATTATTAACACACAAAAAAAAAACCCCTAAAAAATACTAAAATTTTGATTGCAAAAACGAACAGAGGACTACGATGAAGAAGGCGCGGTGGCGCACGTTAGACGGGTGCTGGATATCGTGGCCTGTACTACGTGCTTTGGTCCGTCGGCCACTGCCAAAGATCAGATCAAGCCTGACGCTAGCAAGAATGCGCCGGCTGCGGGGGAGAAGGGGGGTGTCGCCGCCAAGAAAACTGCCGCCAGTACGAATAAAGAATCTTTGTCAAAATCTCCAGCGAAGGACGTACCAGTTAATATAGACGGCGAGATGAGCCATTCTCGTCCTAAGCTTGGCTCCTTCTATGAATTCTTTTCCCTTTCTCATCTCACTCCTCCTCTTCAGTGTACTTCCTCTCTCTCTCGATCTCTCGAGCGAACTTTGAATTTTTTCTTGTTTCCCGCGCGTACAGTTTGAACTTAGCGAGAGAAACTTTTGTTTTTTTTTTCATCGCATTTTCAGTTATAAGGAGGACGGCGAAGCGTCATGTTGAGGAGATCGCCACTGACGACCATCTCTTCTCTCTAGAAGTGAGATTTTCCGTTTTCGTTCTTTAACCGCTTGTAGTGATGCGTCTTTTTCTTCGCAAATGCTATATCTCTCTTCCTCTTGTATTTGTAATATAATTTTCTGATAATGATCAGGTTAAGCTTTGCAATGGAAAGCTGGTTCACGTGGAAGCTTGCCGCAAAGGATTTTCTAGCGTTGGGAAGCAGCAGATCCTTTGTCACAATCTTGTTGATTTGTTGCGCCAACTGAGTAGGGCATTTGATAATGTCAGTTTTTTATTTCCCTCATTTTACGATATTACTTCTGTTAGTTTATTTTCCGTTTATCGAAACTACTAAAATGCTTTTTGGCCAAAAAAAAAAAACTAATAAAATGCTTTGAACTGAGATTCGCATCAACTTTTGATTATCTTCATATTTTGCAGATTATGACATTATGTTGTCTTGCATGCGTTATCTAATGGTTTTCCCTTGATAAGCATGATAATATTTGGTCGTGTTGTTTGTTTATAAGTGAATCTTAAGAGTTGAGGTACTTCTATGGTGGAATCATTGATAATATTTGTGTTTTTAAGCTGAATGGGTTAGTTTGGAAATTCATTTTGATCATTGGGAAATTTATGAATTCGAGATTAGGTTTTTGATCTATTGATATTCTGGAGATGTGATGGATGTTTAGTTAATCTTTGATCATGGATGTGGTTTCTGCTTCGTTGGGATTAAAAGAGATAATACCGCAGTTGTGTGATAACATTTTTAGAATTTGAGGCACTATTGGTGTTAACGTTTGTGACTTGTCTTGGGGAAATATATATTATTTTAAAAGATGAATGAGTGTTGTGGAGAATGATATTAGAGATATTATGGATTTTGATTTTGGTTTGGAATTTTGATGGATGTTTGGTGAATCTTTGATCATGGATATGAGTTATGCTTGTTTGAATTGGAGTATGATTGGCTGAAATTTTTGAGAACCCTGGTAGATTTTGTTTTTAACGTTGCACTATGGTAAGGTAGTTGTTGATGATGCATAAAGAACAATTGCTTATTTTGGTTTTGGTGAAACCATGATGATAACCACTGATGTTTTGTACATTCATTGAAGTAAATTTGTTATTAATTTTGGAAGCCCAATTTCCTGAAATATAATGGTAAACATGATTAATTTTTTCTTATAATTTTTTATTTAGGTTAATATGGTTATTAAGTGATACATTTCATTGGTTAGTAATTTATATGATTTCAATTATTTGGGATTATATAGCTTAGAATTTTTATATATGGATTTGTCATCGATTTGGACGTTGACTTGGGGAAAATAATATTGGATTTGTTTGCTTAAAAGAAACTTTTCGAATATTATGATGTTTAAGCTTTGTACTGCAACTATTGTGTCTTTGAAACTGAAAGTAATAATATTTGAATAGGAAGTTGAATCGAGTACTGTAAGATTTACGTAAGAATTGTATCATGCTAAACTTGTGGATATAATCTATTGTTTGGCTTGACCTTTACATAGTTTTGTAATGGTTAAATTAATGAGAAATTTTTCGATAGTTTGTGTAAAATAAAAAATTGTAGTTAGTATGTGATGCTTGAGGTAACTAGATAAGTTGTTGACTTCTTCAATCGGTTGAAAGTTCTCTTCAAAGAGATTTTAAGGACAATATTACGAATCTGCTGCGCTTCTTTTCTATATGTTTCCTTTGACTTGTTTTTGTCAAGTAACTAAATTTTGTCTGAACCAAAGTTGTATTTTTCAGTTCATGTTCCCTCTTCTGATTTATCTAAACAACATCCTCATGTTAATATCTTGATATGCATATTACAGGCATACGCTGATCTCATGAAAGCATTTTTGGAACGGAACAAGGTATGCTCATTGCATCACTGCTTGTCATTTAATTTAATTGCTCTGATGGACTCAGTTCAAGATATTGGTTATCAAGATAAACTACTATCGTATTGTTTCACAACTTTGCTTTTCTTTTTGAATTTCTTTTTTCCAGTTTGCGAATCTTCCTTATGGCTTTAGAGCCAATACATGGCTTGTACCTCCAATCGCAGCACAATCACCTTCAAATTTCCCACCTCTCCCTACAGAGGATGAAACATGGGGGGGCAATGGAGGCGGTTTAGGAAGAGATGGCAAAAGTGATTTGATACCTTGGGCCAATGAGTTTTCATTTATTGCATCTATGCCTTGCAAGACAGCAGAGGAGAGGCAGATAAGGGACAGGAAAGCATTCCTTCTTCACAGTCTATTTGTCGACGTGGCCATTTTGAGAGCCATTAAGGCTGTGAAGCATGTAATGGAAAAGCTGAATCCAAGTTCAATAAATAATGATGAACCTCTTTACTCCAAGAGAGTGGGGGACTTGAATATTGCAGTAATGAAAGATGCTTCGAATGCAAGCTGTAAGGTGGACACTAAAATTGATGGTATCCAAGCAATTGGATATCAAAAGAATTTGCTGGAAAGAAACTTATTGAAAGGGATCACAGCTGATGAAAATACAGCTGCACACGTAAGACATTTTAAGAAAAACTTTAATCATGAACGAACTTCTCTTCACAATTTGGGATTCTACGTTCTGAATTGGTGAGATTGAAACAACTTTTACATGTCGACTGCAGGACATTTCCACTTTAGGTGTGCTAAATGTGAGATACTGTGGCTATATTGCCACTGTGAAAGTTGAGAGGAGAGACAATCAGCAAAGCAGTTATCCATCTCAAAGCATTGAACTTGAACAGCCTGAAGGCGGGGCCAATGCCCTCAATATTAACAGGTTATACTAATTCCCACTATTTGTTAAGCATCTTTATGTATGAGTTGTATAATATATTTTTTTTCAAACTATTGATTTGACATATTTTAATAAGCTTGATAATGGATCTCTTCTTGAGTGTATACAGTATGATTAAAAATATTATACTGTTTCAAGCTTGAATAAATCTTTTCTAATGTTCAATATTAATCTTTCTTGGAAAGATAACTTAAACCTCAAAAATGTAAACTAGTGAATTGGAGGTCGCTTGACTTGCATTTAGATGCTTCTGCTTACATATTTCAAGTTTCAACAAAATTTTCTTTGTGTTTGATAGATGGATCTCTTCTTGAGTGTATTTACACAATGATTTAAATATACTGTTTCAGGTTTGAATTAAATGTTTTCCAATCTTTAATAATCTTTCTTGGAGGGATAACTTAAACATCAAAGATGCAAATCAGTAGATTGGTGGTCATTTGACTTGCATCTAGATGGTTCGGCTCCACTAAATCTTTCCCTTTGTCCAGTATTTATTTTAGGGTTTTGCTAACAAGTATCCATTAGGCAATCTTTTAACATAGACTATTTATTTTAATAACATTGTATTAAATGCATTGGTTGACAACTTCATTTATTCTTTCCAATGCAGAAGATATTATTATGTATAGTAACCTTTAAGAGTGTCCTTAGAGCACTCGTTAGCAAAATCCTTCGTCTTATCCTGGAGCTCAAACCTAAATGATGGAAATCACAGGATTGGTGCTTGCTTGAATTGCATCTAGATGGTGCGCCTTGTATATAGATTCAAGTTTCAACTAATCTTTCCAAGTTTATTTTTCCTGTAGGAAAGACAATAGCCTCAAAGATGGAAATCATTTATAGGTGGCCGCTTGAGTTATATCTAAATGGTGTAGCTTACAGATCTTTCCAAAAATCCGCTAAATATTTTCTAGTATCTTATTATCCTGAAGGGAAAGCTCAAACCTCAAATATGTAAATCATTATGTTGGTGTTTTTGCTTGAGTTGCATCTAGATCGTCTGGCTTACATGTAGGTTTTTAAGGAGTTTTAACATTTTCTCCATCTTGTATAATGGAAAAACATGGTAATTTATTTAGTACCATGCATTTATTGCTCCATAGTTTTGGTATGATTTTTGTTTCCTTTGGCTTCATGAGCAGAAATCTTAACAGTTCCTTTTTCCTCCTCTCAGTTTGAGATTACTTCTTCACAAAACAAAACCTTCAGAACCCAATAAGCCAGCTTCACCTTCAAAAATTCTGGAATATGAAGAGCCTAGTTCTTCCCAAATTTCTGTAGAGGGTTTGCTGGAAGAAAGTATTGCTAAACTTGAGGAAGAGGAACTCAAACAGGAACCTTTTGTGAGATGGGAACTCGGAGCCTGCTGGATACAACATTTGCAGGAACAAAAAAACACAGAAAAAGATAAAAAACCATCCAGGGAGAAGCCCAAGAACGAGATGAAGGTTGAGGGACTTGGGACACCTCTTAGGTCCCTCAAGAACAAGAAAAAAGCAGATGGGAATGTAGGGTCTGTAAACTCGAATTCTCATCCAGGCGCTGTTGAAAAAGTAACTGGTGCTCCTATGGAATCTACGCTTCAAACCAATTCAAGAGATGGTGAACTTGTGTTGAAGAGCAAGTTATCTGAAGAGGCCTCTGCTCGACTTAAAGAATCAGATACTGGACTTCATTGCAAGGTAGATATTCTTGGATACTGATATCATAGAGTTTGTTATATGACGAAGCATTTGCCTAATGTGCCCATTTTATGTGACAGTCTTTGCAGGAACTTATTGACTTGTCACAGAAATATTACACTGAAGTTGCTCTTCCGAAATTGGTAACCCTGACTGTTACTTCCTCATTTTCTTCATTGTGTCTATAGGTAATGCTATAGAAATTCCTGGTTCTAGTACTTATTAAACTATTGCAGGTTGCAGATTTCGGGTCTTTGGAACTCTCACCAGTTGATGGGCGGACCCTTACTGATTTCATGCATACTAGAGGTCTTCAGATGCGTTCTCTGGGACATGTTGTAAGTGCCATAGTCTGATATCTTTTGATTCTTAAATGCTTTCTTTATACGTCTTTATCCAGATTGGAAAGGAATTCTTAACACTATTCTTTTTTCTTCCCAAAGCTTTGTGCAGATCTGCCAAGTCTATTAGTAGTTTCATAAATTTATTAGTTTTCTAAGCAGATTTAATGTTTATGTTTTAGAAACATCATTCACATTTATTGCATCTTTTGCTGCCTATCCCATTGTCATAAAATTGCTTCTGGTGTTTTGAGCCTGTGAGATATGGAAATATGTAACACTGACTTCATTATTTTCCTTAATAAGTTATTAGTTGATATTTCTATTCATAATAAGTTATTGGCTGATGTTCCATTTTTACTCAGGTCAAGCTTTCCGAAAAGCTATCGCATGTGCAGTCACTTTGTATTCATGAGATGATTGTTCGGGCTTTCAAGCATGTTGTGCAGGCAGTGATAGCCACTGTTGTTAACACTGATAAAATGGCTGAATCAATAGCTTCTGCACTGAACCTACTGCTTGGAGTCCCTGATAATGGAGAACTACACAAGTCTTGCAGAATCCATTCCCTGGTGTGGAAATGGTTGCAGCTCTTCTTGATAAAGCGATATGAATGGGATATTAGCAACTTAGATTTCAATGAAATCAGGAAATTTGCAATTCTACGTGGATTATGCCATAAGGTATTAAAGGCTATGATTTTTTGTTCAAGCTTTTAAGGATTTGTACATGAATTACATCCACTGTGTTGACTAATTAGTTGTAAGAAGGCCATATCGCCCTTTGCCACTGTTTTTGAAATTACAATGAGATGATGCATAGGACTGCATCCTGGATAGTTTATAACTTTATAACCTAGTTTCATTAGTGCTTTTGTCATGGAAAGAGCATATAAATTATATAGGTAACAATGCTTCTCCCTGCCCCAGTCCCCTTTCTGTCTTAGTAGATGTAGATGATAGATTCCGCTATTAAATTGGCTAAAAAACACATTTTTACTGTTAAGAATTGAGAATAAGGGAATTCTCTATGGCTATATAGGATACTTTGTATGCCTAGGGAATGGTTATAAACATAAAAAACCGGATGTGTTGCTGGTAAAATATTGATTTCCTTTCTCTCCTTTGTTTCTTTTAGGTAGGAATTGAGTTGGTTCCACGGGATTTTGACATGGATTCTCCTACCCCGTTCCGACCATCAGATGTTGTAAGCCTGGTTCCAGTCCATAAGGTGATAAACTCAAATCATGGAACATTTTCTTTCTTCCTCCTGAAATTTGTTTCAGAATTTGTTGATTTTATCATTGATTTGTATTTTATTTCTTTTCAGCAAGCAGCATGCTCATCTGCTGATGGAAGGCAACTTTTAGAATCATCAAAAACAGCCTTAGATAAGGGAAAACTCGAAGATGCAGTGACTTATGGAACCAAGGTATATGTATTGTATCCTCTTTCCAAGATTATATGCCTTGTTCCCACCTTGTGCTTCATCAATCTCTTGTATCTAACCTGTTGTATTTTTCCGGTTTTGGCAGGCTCTGTCAAAGCTGGTAGCAGTTTGTGGTCCATATCATCGAATGACAGCTGGGGCTTACAGCCTTCTTGCTGTAGTTTTATATCACACTGGAGACTTCAATCAGGTCTTGTTGTGAACCATTTCTATCCTTCAGTTTGGGCAAATCCATGTTATACTAGAACAATATTACCCTAAACAATTTTATAGAAGTATTCTTATTCAAATGTTGTCTAATTTTATTTACTGAGGGTTTCAATTTGAATTTAAATTAGTAATCTTTTCCAATTTCAGGCCACTATATATCAGCAAAAAGCCTTGGATATTAATGAGAGAGAATTAGGACTAGACCATCCAGACACAATGAAGAGCTATGGAGATCTTGCTGTATTCTATTACAGACTTCAGCATACAGAACTTGCTCTTCAGTACGTTTGTTTTCATTTTATGCATTTCAAATCATGGTTTAAAATCTTGTTGCGCGTTGTGAGTTTTTGAAGAAAATCTTGCAATATGGTTTAAAATCATTCTTCTTTTCTTTCTGGCTAACCTTTTAATCTAAACATTTATAAATTATTATTGATCAGATATGTAAAGCGTACTTTGTACCTTTTACATCTTACTTGTGGCATATCTCATCCAAATACTGCCGCAACATATATAAATGTAGCCATGATGGAAGAAGGCCTGGGCAATGTTCATGTTGCCCTCAGATATCTACACAAAGCTCTGAAGTGTAACCAAAGGTTACTTGGTCCAGACCATATTCAGGTGTGAATTTTTTTTGTCTTTTCCCAGTTAATATTCTTCGATCTTTGTTATTTTAATTTTCTTTTTCTTTTATATGAATCTACGATGCTGTTTTGTTAAATTATCACAAAAATCTTCTTATATGGCTAAAACTAAAGGCATTGAAGAGTTTTTTTTTTTAAATTTTTCTTGGGTTTTCTTTTAAAGCTTAAGTGCTTGCTTTTATAAGCTTAACTGACGAAGTGCATTCATAACTACAGAGAATTAATGGTCTTCATGAGCATGATAAGTTAGATCATACTGTGGTTAGTAAGACAATACTGTATCAGATGTTGTTGTTGCTGAAATGCAGGTTCTCTAAAAACATGTAAATGACTATATAAAATTTTATTTTCGGGATATACATCCTCCCAAATCAGCTGTTAGGAAGTATCACTAATATTTTATGAAGTTGTGTACTTTTGATTTCCTTTTCCCCTAACCAGAATAACACTTTTTATGTTAACGTCTCCAGACAGCAGCAAGTTATCATGCTATAGCAATTGCGCTCTCATTGATGGAGGCTTACCCTTTGAGTGTACAACATGAACAAACAACCTTGCAAATTCTCCGAGCAAAGCTGGGCCCCGATGATTTGCGTACCCAGGTATCTTATTCAGTTCATAGATTGAACATGTACGCTATTCATATCACTAATAGAGGTAACCTGTGGCCTATAAACAGTGCAGCTAGTGGTTCAAACACTTAGTTGGCAGAACAAATTATAATGAAGTGAAAGTTGGCAGAAACAGCAGCTTGCTAATTTTTTACATATGCACATCAAGTGCATGAATTAAATCAATAATTTCTGACAGCATGTGTTAGATATGATTAATTTTTACATGTACTTCATTTTATTTGATTCATTTCACCAATGCATTATTGCAACTCCTTATTCCTGCAGGATGCTGCTGCATGGCTTGAGTACTTTGAGTCCAAGGCATTTGAACAACAAGAAGCTGCTCGAAATGGTACTAAGAAGCCAGATGCATCCATAGCTAGCAAGGGCCATCTAAGGTATTATCTTAGCATATTCACCTCATAAGTGACTAGGAAATAGTTTATCGTTGTGAATGCCATGTAGTTTCCTTTTTGCTACTTCGTGTGCTATTCACATAATTACTCCTTCTGTTATGTCGGTTTCTTGTATATCTCCGAGTTAACATGTGGAAAAAGTAATCAATGCCTTCTCATGGGGATTCCAAAAATGCCATTTGTCTATTTTGGACCGAGCTCTAACTTGCTTATGGACTAATATTTCTCACTGCTTAAGAAAATTAGAAGTGTCTTGAGCTCATTACCAAAATAAGAGGTCAGTTTTTAATATGATCTATGGTAAACACCTCCCTCGGCCTCTGCTTGTCATGGCTGATGGATTATAATTTTATTTGTACCAAATTGAGTAAAATGTAAACAAAACGTTAGCTTCTTATTTCAAATGTGCTGTAGCTGGCCACAATACTTTTGAGCCATATAGCATCTAAAAGGCTTCTGTAGTGATTTATAAGTTTAATATTGCTGTAATTAGTTGAGACAAGAAATTTTTGGTGCTTGGCCAAATTGTTAGCATTTGTATGCATATTTCCTACCCTTGTGTCTGCTACAGGATAGAATGTTAGACCCTCTTTTTACCATTTGGGGAAATTTAGACATTCTTTTACTTGTATTGATTTTTTCTGCTATTTTGCAGTGTATCTGATTTGCTTGACTACATTAATCCAAATCATGATGCCAAAGGGAAGGGTATTGTGGCAGGAAAGAGAAGAAGCTTCGTTATGAAGGTAGAGTGGAGTTTTATTTATGGTTTCTCAAACTTTTTATTGATTGTTGATGATTAAAGCATGACTCAAAATCTGATTCTCTTTACTAAGGGCAAAGGCTATAGCTTGATATTAGTTAGTATTTAGCTGCTGTCGGTAGGGCATTCTCTAGATTTTGTTGGTGACCAAGTTTATGCGGATTGTCTAAAGCCTTTGAAGTAGTTTAAGATCCTTAATTAATGAGTTGCCAAAATGTCATAATGAGGCTCCACATGACTGATGTACTGCTTAAGTAAACCTTAAAGAAATGATTGCACATTCTTCTCCTAGGAAGGGGGAAATTTTCCTTTATACTTTTGTTTAACAACTTTAAATTAAAAAGGAAAGTATCTAGGCATCCTGGTAAAGGCATAATCATGGAAAGACTCAACAGACAAGCCTGGATAATAGCAAGTCCGCAGGCTAGGAAAAGGGCAACATGACTTTTGGCATGCACCATCTGATGCGTGTAACAAATTTCTTCCTTTTATTTTACCTTAAATTCACCTCGGATGCTATCTCAATTCTATTCTGCAGGTGAAGGGAAAAGTCCATCCAGAAAGCTCTGAGGATTCTCCTAAAGAAGCTGCAAAAGAGGATTCAGATGAAGAGAAACAATTCTCTGAACAGGAAGATAAACCAGATGCTAACCAGCGGACTAGCACTGTACCTTTGCAGCCCCATGCTCCTGTTGCAGAAGAGACAACAGAGGCAAAAATAAACGTTGATAATCACATTCATTCTGAATTACATGCTGAAGGGGACGATGGGTGGCAACCTGTCCAAAGGCCAAGAGCATCTGCTTCACATGGTGGACGGCGATTAAAGCAGAGGCGAGCAACTATAGGGAAGGTTTTTAGTTATCAGAAAAAGAATGTTGATCCTGATGTGGAATTCCCTCTTGTCAAGGCCACTAATCAGAATAGTAGGTTTTACCTTTTAAAGAAACGAACAATATCTCATGGAGCTTATACAGAGCAGCACACGATGAGCCCCTCCCAAGGTTCAAAATTTGGACGGGGAATAATCAGAACTGTTGCATACAGGGTTAAGTCCACTCCATCTAGTAAAAGTTCAGCTAAAGTCTCTGGAAATGGAGGTGAGGTGCTTAATCCTTCAGGGGGATCTGCTTCTACCTTTGCACCAAATGATCTCCGACCAACAAAAAATTCTCTAGTCAGTCTTGGGAAATCTCCTTCTTACAAGGAAGTAGCTTTGGCTCCTCCAGGAAGTATCTCCAAACTGCATATCAGGCCTGAAACTGATTGCCATGATAGCCAAGAGGCCCCAGACCGCAACGCTGAACATCATCAAGATGAAATTAATGAGGCAAAAGACAGTTTTGACCAGGTGACTACAGGGACTGAAAACATATCTAAAGAGAAGAATGAAAATGCTTTGTTGGATTCAACAGATAGTTCAAAAGAGGAAATTGATGCGGTTGAAACCAAAGAAACTAGGTCACCTTCTGTGATGGAAGATAATTCTTCCTTGGTGGAGACTGAGAGAGAGGAAGGACAAGAACTTGAAGTTGGTGGTGATGAGGCTGGTGAAGTTGTACAGGATGGCATATACATAAATTGCATGCCAAGTTCAATTGATTCTCCTGAAAAGGAATTCTCTGAGAAGGATTTGTCTCCAAGTTTTGAACCCCATAGTATTTCAAGTTCCGCATTACAAGGGGTAGAAGAACTGAAGGAGAAACCCTTGGTCCTAACTTCCGGTAACGGTCAGGGACTAACCAATAGGAAGTTGTCTGCCTCTGCAGCTCCTTTCAACCCATCAACACCCATTCCTCGTGCTGCACCATGCCCCGTGAACATCGTCCTTCCTCCTGGACCTGGACCTGTTCCAGCCATTGCACCTTGGCCAGTGAACATGCCTATTCATCCTGCATCTCCTCCTGTCTTACCAAATCCAGCATGCTCTTCCCCTCACCATCCATTTCCTTCACCTCCTCCAACTCCAAACATGATGCAGCATCTACCCTTTATGTGTCCACCCTATTCTCAACCCCAACCTGTACCAACAAGCACCTTTCCTCTAACTAGCAGCCCTTTTCACCCCAGTCAATTTTCATGGCAGTGCAATGTGGGCCCCAGTGTACCGGAGTTCATTCCGGGGACAGTTTGGCCTGGTCATCCAGTGGAGTTTCCCACAACATCACGGATTGTTGAGCCAATTACTGATCAGATATTGGAACCGAAAATCCAAGGTGATGATTCTAACCCTACTTCAGCTTCAATGCTGCCGGTAGATATTGAGACTATTGGAGAAGCTAAGGAAGAAGTCAACATTTCAGCATCTGAAGCAATAAATAGTGCTGATGAAGTATCTAGAGCTGGGTTGGAAAACCTGCAGGAAAATGGTCACTTGAACCATTGTCTAGACAACTCTGGAAATAAACCAAGTCAATACAACAGCCCAAACAAAAATGCTGGAGGCAGTGCTGAAAGGAAGAGTGATGATGAGAAAACCTTCAGCATTTTAGTAAGAGGTAGAAGGAACCGAAAGCAGACGTTGAGAATGCCAATCAGTTTACTTAGTCGACCATATGGCTCGCAGTCTTTTAAACTTATATACAGCAGAGTTATCAGAGGGAGTGAAGTTCCAAAAACTACTGGCCTTTATTTGAGTGATAATTGTACAGCTAGTGCCTCAACCACATAGCTAAAAGCCTTTTTTTTTTTCTTGCTGATTTTACCGTAGCAAGATTGTCCGAACAGGGTAGAGAACACAAATTTTGATCAGTCCTACGAGAGGCGAAGAGAATTCTTTCTGGCTTTATGGTAACAGACTGCTTTATCCATTGGATTTGTGATCTAAAATGCAGGTTGGTTTTATTTAACTGAGGCCAATTATGCCTTTTGCTTTCCATTCACAAAGAGGTGTATATGCATCACATGCTCTGTTTCACTATCTTCATTTTTTTGGTACTTCTATTTCACAAATAATAGTTAGGTCATCATAGCCCTTTTAAGCTCTTTAGAAACTAGGAACACCTTAAAATCATATAGATGCAGAAAAACTTTCTCTTTCCCTTTGAACTATCATATTAATTATCACAAAACATTTTTCAGGTATTTTATTTGCTTCGTACTAGATTCAGCTATAAGTATGAACAAGGACAAGTGCGGCTTTTCAAATCAGGTAATCATGACTTAACAGTTTTTATGTGTTTTTATCTTTGATGTAGTTTCCATTGGTAATTGTTAATCATTCATTAATTCAGAAAATGACCCTTTGTGGCTGTAACATATAAAATGAACCGCTAATGAGTTGGCTTGTTGGTTAAGGTAGAGATCTTGGGTCCTTGAGTACTTAGATTCGAGTTTCACCATCCGTAATTGTGATGTGTGGGTCTCAATCCCACTAGATGTGTATGCCATGTGTAGGTTTTGTCTGGTTCTGTTTGATTCTTTGTCTGCTATGATTTTGTATTGGTTGGATTCTATATTATAGTTGGTCGGACATAAATTTGTACCTGTATTTATTTTTGAATTTGCTGTTATTATCTCTTATTTTGAATTTTATTGTTTGTTAGTGTTTTTAAATAATTCCCCTAGGATTATCCCTTGGCTTCCTCCGTGTATAAATAGGCTTTTTGCCATGTATAACTGGTGTGTTTTTTATGTGCTCATATGACATTTTGGTTTTCTTCTGCAGGTTCAAATGGTAATAACTATTGGGGATTTAAAGCAGTTGTTAAGGTGACAATTTTGGTCTATACTTTAGTTATAACAATTTTTTAAATCATAGAATTTTAAACACTGATTTCACCTTTTCGATCTTCAATAGAAATGACATTGATAGTTGGTTTTATTCAATTGTATATGACTTGAGTTTTGCCTTTTGCTTTATACGCATCGTTGTATTGCTCAAATTAGCTTTAGTTGCTCCGGTTTATAATGATTGCAAATGAGAAAACAGCTTTTGCATCCCCTGTTGTCCCAACTGGCAAGGTACTCTCATTTTTTTGTGGTCACATCGCCCCAGTGTCGTGCTTATAAGCTAGTATCGTCTTCTTTAGATGTCCACTTGCTCCTCAAAGCTTTGTCACCCGAAGATATGCCTCCCCAGATTGAAACTCAGGACCTTGTTGCAACCATGGAAGGCTCATCTTCAGCTGATTTTTTGAGGAGTTGGTGGGAATCCAAAATGGACTATACCAGCTTATAGGCACGACGCCAGTGCAATGCAGCACAAGAAAATGAGAGCATCTTGCAGGTCAGCGGGCCTTGACACCTGCAGTTCCATATCCGTTTGTTATGGAATGTTGAGGGGAGGTTGGTCTTGGATCCTCAAACACTGGAGGTATTGTGCCCGGGATGTCTATGCTCGATTTTTGCCTTGAGTTGTCTCCCAACTCCGAAGAGAGCCCCATGGGTTCACAGAGTTTGAGGAGCTCCTCGCCACCAAGGATATGTGAGCATTTGGCCTTGGTGGGGTTTGAATCCATGCCTTATATGGCATTAGTGGGTGAGAACACTACCACTTGGCTAGGCACTCCCCAAACTCCATAAACTTGTTGAGCCCTCCTCGGAGTCGGGAGACAAAATTTGGGGTTAAAGCTGAATATAGATACCCGGAGCACAATACCTCCACTCTTGAGGGTCCATTTAACATCAAAACCAAAACGCTTCGAGTTTTGACATAGTAATAGTATACTTCCAAGTGATAAACAATGGACATGAAAAAATAGTCATGCTTTGAAAAAAGTAGGTATGTTTACAATTACGCTTTGACAGAGAAAAAAACTGAGTCATTCTGTCTCAGGAAAAAAAAAACTGAAATTGGAATTCTTCAACCTTGACAAACAAATATGAAGCTAATTTAATCACTTTTTGACGCGAACAAAACTCACACATGAAAATAGGTTTCAGGTCAGGGGTTAAATTCAAACCATGTAGGATTGTGGGGTCCCTTTTGAACAACGGTGTTTAGTCATGGATTGACTTCCTTCAATGCTGAGCACACACCAATCTGATGCAAAATACATGATCCATCATTACCAAAACCCCCCTTTGATCCATCGAAAAATATCAAGAAATTTTCCTTTTTTTTTTGAACATGAGTTACTAAATTGTGTTCATTTGGAAGTTTGAAGGCAGATTGGACTTGTCTCTCCTTCTCCTCAGATAAGAGAATGTTTCTAAAACAATAACTACAAGTAGAGTTATGGCAAGAAGGAATCCATAGCCAATCTTCCAGTCATCCCCTGCGCCAGCGAATTGAATTCCCAGTACGATGTTTAAAGATCCGAAGAAAAGGGCCATCCGTCCGAAATAAAGGTGGTACCAGTTCCAATATCGACGGTACTTTGAATCTTTATTTGGCCGTAGGAAAAACGCCATTACCTGGAATCATATTTGTCACATTTCATCAGTATAAAAGAAGTATATCAGAGATGATTAATTGATAATCATGCATCGCAAACCTGAAGAATGCTAAGCACAAGAACAAAGATTCCTATGCCTCTATGTGCCGGGATATCGGCATTCATGCTTTGGTAAAGTTGTATACCGAGGAGTACGGATGCAAGTCCTAGGATGAACCCCAGGAATTGGATCACAGCATGAAGGTAATACCAGAGTGGATCTTTGTGCTTTAAGTATCTCGGGACCATTGCACCCGCTGGAAGAATTAAACCCCATGCCATTAAACCCAATATGCCATGGTTTTTCCTCTGGCTTGTGTCAATGTTTAAAACAGATGCTGCAAATGGGGTTGATCCGTGGTTATATCATGCTGCTTTTGAAAGAATGATGAGAACTAATAAGAGTTAGTATATGTACCTTGAGAGAAGTCGAACCAAACGGCGGTCTTATCGTCGTGTTTAGTTAAGTGGTGAAAACCAGTAGGGTACCTTGTTCCAAAAGCTAATAGAATTGGTTGTCGGCCAAGACGATGTTCGAACTTGGCTTGAAATGCCAAGTAAATCATGGCCCCATGAAGGGCAACAACCGGTGGAATACCGTTAAGGGGCAATTCACCTTTATCTGGTATGACTTGTGATACATGGGCACCCTGCAAGTAATACTGCTTGATCCTTGCATGACCTTTTCTATTAAACCATCCCACCATGGCACTAGATCCAAGCATCATCCCGTTCCTCGAAAAACCGATCCCAACCCATCCTGTCGTGTAGACCGCCGATAATATGATTGTCATTACATTATCTTCCCTCTGATGGTACTGCATACATAGTAAGCAATGATATAAGCTTAGTAAATGATTGGCTAATGGCTAATAAGTTGAAAGAAAAACAACTTACCCTCAAAACAAAGGTATTCCATATAGGTGAACACACCATTTTGGCAGTGGACATATTACCATAAGGTGGTCCAAGGAAACTTAGATCAGTACCACAAAGCTCAGATCTCCCATCTTCACCAGTACCGGCCGTAGTAATTGAACTATTGGTAAGAGGTTCATTCGTATCATGTTCAACCCGAACCTCCTCAAAACCGGCAACCACAAAATCTTTATGTACCGTACAAAGAAGGCAAAACCCAAGAAGGATCTTGGTAAAGGAAACAAAAAAACTTGGAATTGCCATTGAGATACAAGTGATCAAAGCGGTCTCAATGACAATGTGAAGAACAAGAAAAAAAAGTGTGAAGGTGAAGTTGTGCATAGTGGTTAAGATGTTTTTTTAAGTTTCTTTGAACTTAAGGTTGCAATTATATGGTTGTTGCTGGTGATGGTTGTTGTTGGTAATCATCATTCCCACCAGCAAACTCAAACAAATAAGCTTTTTTTTTTTGTCTTTGTGTTGAAATATTTTTTTGTATCCAAATGTGTTGAAGTATTTAGGTGGATTTAGATGGGTGTAATTTTAGCTACAAAGGGTTGGATGAAATGAAGTTGTTTTAAGGTAAACTGGTAAAATCTTAATAGTACTGTTGTTCTAAAGCCAATTTGCCTTCTAAAGTAAGCACTACCTTCCTAAACATTGATATGCTAATAAATATATTAATATATTAAAAAAACCCATAAAGTGGAAATCTAATTTAATTTTCTTAATTTTGTAAAATTAAACTATCATCACCCTCACGATTTAAGTAAAAGAACTTATGTAATAAATTTGTAATATATATATATATGCTGATACAAGATTTAGTTGATAGTTGAGTTGATCAATTCATATTTTTCCTGATATAAGTGATTAGAGTATGGAGAAAAAATTTTTCTCGTGAATAAAGAGATGTGAAAAAAAAGTGAAGAGTCTTGAGAGAGTAAACCCACCTTAAAGAGGGTCCTTACAAGAGTATATAAAGAGACTTTTTTTGAGCCGAATTCTGAATCATCAGAGTAAATCAAATTTTAGATCGAGTTATGATATATTCTATAATAATTCTATAATAATATATATATTAAATAATATAGCTTTAGTTCAAATTTTGACAAGATTATAGTGTTGTAGCTCTAATAGAGTTTTGAAGGCAAGATTTTATTTAATTTGCTTTACTTCACGAGATAGAATATATATATGTTTATCAATCATTCGATAACTCAACCTTAAAAAATAATAATAATGAAGAAGGAATTGAATCTTTTCAAAACCTAATTTTAGTTGCTATGTTGTGGTTTTTCAATTTGCTTTCTTACAACTAAACAATTAAATAAAGAAGAAAACGTTTTATTAAAAACAAAAAAAAAAGTTTTATGATTATTTATATTTTATAAGAACAACAATCATTTCACAATCAGCTATATTGCCATTGAAACTAAAATACTTGAAAACCATGAAATTAATTTTTCACTTAATTAATGCCCCATTGGTGAGATTTTTATGGCATTACTGGAGGAAAAAGAAGAAGCTAAAGAGACAGCCTGACTAATTGCAGATTAACCCTTGAACCATAATTTAATTTCCGAATAGGTCCTTCAATTTTTTTGTACAAAATAATCCTAAACTATTTATTTTGTCCTATTTTGCTAAAAAAAGTGTACGATTCTAATAAGAGAGTGTCATTGTCACATTCTTATTGGTTGATACCGTTTTTTAGGTTAAACCATGGTTTTTGAAATTGGGTCAACGATCGAACCAATTAAGTCACCAACTCTCAATTCAACTGTTTGCTCAATTTTAATTAAATAAATTATTAAATATAAAAAATTAAAAAGTTATTAAAAATTATAAAATCTGGTTCAATTAATTTTTTTATCTCGATTCATGGGTCAATTGATTCTCTCCCTTACCCCAAACTAATGTATTGGTTGGTTTCTAGTTCGGTCTTAACAAGTATGGGTCAAACTGAGCTAAAAATTGATAGTTAGAATCACTTCTAACCCCCAAAAAACTTTTAAGGACAAAAATGCAAATTTTAGTACAATTTAGGGACCAATTTGCTAATAAAACCAAAAAATTCCACTACCAATGCCATCTATCGTAAGTGATAAAATATACATCAATGAAGCTATATGAAACAAATTCAAGCCTCATAGTTTCCACAAACTGCTAATTAAATTAAAACTCTTTTCATCTTTGCAACTTGAATATATGTTCTTCACCACTTGCTTCATCAACTTCAACAATCCATTTGCTCTTACCGATACTACTCTTCTTCATGGCACATGTTCTTCTTCCATCACTACCACCACTGGCGTGATCTCGCCTTTCACTTATAGTACTAGCAATTTCCATTCCTTTCCCAAGGTGATATTGCTTTATTGACCTCACTAGAGTTTTATCCTTCATTCCTATAACAAAACCTCCCACACCTTTACCGCTCCGCAAGTTGTTTGCCACCACCACCGCCGAAGATCGACTTCAACAACTCGGGGTGATTGGGATTCTTGCAATCTAGCAAGGCGAAATCGTTGTTGTCTTAGCTTTGTAGGACATTGATGGGGTCTCCGGTTTCGAATTCTATGATGTCTATGAGGCCTGGAGCTTTGGCTTCTCTTTCGGCTTCAGCAAGTGCAGCCTTTGGGAGGATGGATACGAACCTCGACCCGGTGGCAGTGTGTTTGGTGGCCGTGGCTAATGCGATTGTGGATGGTGATGCGCCGGATGTGATCTGTACTTCAAGTTTGGATTTGGTGCCAGCTGCTAAGGCTGATATGAACTCGTTGCTTCCAGGCTCTCGTACTGTTTTACATGAGCCATTTTTCTTCTTGTGGTACATGTCACACTGTAACAACAACGAAACACAGATATTTGCAAGGACGAATAGAGATGGCAGTGACATGTGACGGGTCGATTTTTTTCACCTCAACCATCAATCGATATAATCTAATTTAACTCGATTTTATTCGATTTAAAATTAAATATTAATTTATTTGTATTAAATTTGACTTCAAAAATCAAAATTATATTCAACTCCAACTTGATATATTGTAACCTTTTGTTTTTATTTTTTTATCAAAATAGAATAATAATTTTTGCCTAGGCTTTAAGATATAATCTTAGGTTAAATGCTGCTATTAGTTCCAATAATTATAAAAACAATGGAATTACAATTTGTCTAATTATTATTATTCAATAAATCTTTTAATTATAAGATTTTATAAATATTTTTGTATATTTTATTTACTTTTCAGGTTTACAAGCCTGAGTTGAAGTATTATTTATGACTGACCAAAAACATCTTTAATTAATTCATTATAATCTACAATTTGGCATTAAGGCATCCGAATTTAATTAGTTATTAAATGAAAAGCAAGAACCAAGCAAATGAACCTACAAATTAATAAAAACACTAATTATCTAATTATGCTAGATACCGACTTTAATAGAAAGAAAATTCTAAAGAAATTTATAGGTAAGCAAATAATAGAATGAAAATCTGAGTTGAAATCAATTACATCAAAGTTAAAAATAATTCCATATTTGTAAATCCAAATTAAACCAATTGGTTCAACCGGTTAAATAAAAAAGTAATGAGTTCGATTTTGTGGTTCTACTGTTTAAATTGGAAACTAATTCATCTAATTCCTGTTAACTTTTGAAGGTACGTCGAATTCGACTAAATCGTGGATACAATGTAGCGTAGCTTATTTTCTCTTGTATACGAGGCATGAAGATGTAATTTCTCAATTAGGCAAATCAAAATAATTAAAAATTTCTAACATAAAATTTCTTCAAAATATATAAAGTATAATAATTATGAAATAAAAACAAACAAAAACAATAAAAAAGTTGTAAAAAAAAATTCAATTAGGCATTTAAGACTATATATGACTTCAAAACAGATCCTATATATAATTTCTCCCTATATTCCTTAACTTCACTTATCGAGTTAAAAGTGAGTGCGCCATTTTCATCTAAGATTTTCAAAACCTTATCTTCTTCATTAAACTTCATTCTGATCGGATCTGGAGTACCATTATCAATTGTTCTTAATCTTCTCCTGTTTAGGGCTACCCAAAATTCACCATTTTTATTCCTCTTTATATTATTCGGAATCCTTGGCAATTCAACGAATATTTTGGGAGTTGCTTTCGGGTTGTGTATATTAAAATTCAAAATCTGTTTTTTTATTGATTGATTTACTAGAATAAACAAATTGTTTGCACTAAAAAATAACCCCATTAGGAAAAGCTAAACCGTCGTACAAAACAGACACGTCTCCTGTATAAGGTTTTTATTTTAATAGTCGTCCAATTCTATCACTAGAACTTATAAGAAAGTCAGTATCCCTGCACAATTAAAAACTAATTTATTCTTTTGATATGAAAAATCTCTTTATGAATTATTTATATATAAATTCTTCTATTAATTATTTATATGTAAATCCCCCTAAATAAAATAATTAATGATAATTTAGAAATGAAAAAAGATGTACCTTCTTTGAAAAAGAACGCTACTATCAATAAAATAAACCATTCTAGTGTTTGTATTGATGTTTAAGCCATTTGTAAATTTGAATTGAACTCCTTTTGCCGAAATAACTAGTCCTATAGTCATGCCACCATTTGGTCCAACAACTAAAAGACCAAAATAGACATCTGTTATATACAAAAGATATGTTTGAGTATCAAACTCAAGCCCAATGGTCTTCCACATATTGTTTCAATATTTGAATCTCTTATGCCATCACACAATTTCTTTTCTCTTATCCAAAGGAAAAACCAATTTATAACACTATAAAATAAAACGACAAAAACGAATAAAAAAAATGAATAAGATGTGAATATACCTAAACGGTGAAGGGATGGCAAATTCTTGCCAACCAAATTTCGACTTTCATTTTAATATTCTTCCATCGGATATATCGACATATGGTCCTTCACCTTTACAATCAAAGACAATATTTTTCAGTCCAGTAAAGCGGTTAAGATTGATTTGACTATAATTTTTGAAATGAATACTGCCATATCATCGATAACTTTTATAAGATTGATATTAATATAATTTTCAAACGCTAAATCCCATCACCATTAGATGATGGGATGGAAACAAAGAAAAATAAAACAAAAATGTTAAAAGGAAACAATTTTTTTCATCATGGTTGGTTATGAAACTGACATTATGAGCTAATGATAGTAGAATTGTGTGTACTTATAGTATTGATTTGAGAGAAATAAAATCTAATTTCAATTCAAATAAAATTTGAAATTCGTATTGTTATTCAAATACAAATACAATTATTATTATTAGGGTAATTTACTAAAAAAGTCCTTTTATATTATTATTTACCGAAATGGATCGATTTTTTGAATATTTATCGGAAAGGGCCATTTCCCCGAAAGTGCATCCACTTCAACACAAAGTCAAGGGACGTGTCAGCAAAACGCGTCCTTGGGGGAGCGTTTTGCCCCGTTTCCAACGGTCACTTGACCATTTGAACTCTAACGATAAAAAAAAACTATTAAAGGCCCCTCCCCCCTTTTATTTTTTCACACAATAGTCCTCGCACAATTCTCTCTAAATTCTCTCCAAATTCTCTCAAATTTCTCTCAATTTTTGTCAAAGCTCTCTTTAATTTTTGCAAAAAAGCTCTGTTTAAATTTTTTTCAATTAGTTTTATTTTTTAAATTACAAAAATATTCGATCGTGTTAGCAATGACCAGAGAATTAATTTGTCTCGATACAAAACACATCTCCGTCGATCAAATGACAACGGTAAGTGATAAGTTTAATTAATTTTTGAATAGTATTTAATTTTTTTTCATTTATGCAATTTTAATTAATATTTATTTTATAATTTTTTTTATAACTGTCTGTAGATCGGGTGTTGCAATGCTATATTTTCGTAATATGTCTGGTCCTCCATCGCCGTTGATAGAGAATTATCTGCGGGAAATAGGTTTTTGCCAGGTGACCACGATAGGCCGGGGGTGCAAGTTGGATCTGAAACTACTCAATGCGTTGATAGAGAGGTGGAGACTCGAGACGCACACTTTTCATCTTCCATGCAGAGAGTGTTCTATCTTTCTGAAAGACGTGCAATTGCAATTGAGATTGTCGGTCTATGGGTACGCAGTCACCGGGTCCGCCCAATTTGCTGATTGGGGAGCCGTATGCTACGAGCTTTTGGGTGTTATTCCGGATAATATTAACGGAGGTCGGATCGAGATGGGCTAGTTACGAGACACATTTTAGGAGCCAGATAATGATTCGACTGAATTAGAAAGAATACGACATGCTCGGGCATACATTCTTGAGATAATTGGAGGTTATCTGATGCCGGACTTGTCACGAAACCGCGTACATCTGAGATGGCTACTAAAACTTGTTGATTTTAGAGCAGCAGGTGAATTAAGATGGGGGTCTGCCGTGTTAGCAACATTGTACTGGAAGATGTGCTGGGCGACGCGATCGAATAAAGCCAAAATCGGAGGATGCCTATCACTACTGCAATCATGGGCACGGTTTCGCTTTCCATTTTTATGTCCTCGAGTGAACCACTCATATACATTCCTACTAATAACGAGGCAAGTTTTATATTAGATTTTACAATTATTATGTAGATTTAAAATATAATTGTATACTAAAAATTTATTTAATTAGGTGGAACCATTCGGCGAGTTATGTTGGAATACCTACATCTCTTGAAGATATACAACTTCTATTAGACCAACGGTCGGAAGCACAAGTAAGTATTAAATAAAATATATATACATAATAAAATAGTCATTTCGTATTTAGTATTTAGTATTTAGTATTTAGTATTTAGTATTACGTATATAACTAATATTTTTATCATGTTCATATAGTTTCAATGGACACCATACGAGGATTCGACAATTCTGGCAGTAATTCCGGATGAATTTTTTCAAAATTCAAACATTTTGCACGTGAAAATCTCATTGGTCAACTATGCTATCGTGGAGATGCACCAGTCAAATAGAGTATTGCAGCAATTTGGATTCCGACAACTGATTCCCGTGACACCTGAGGTGCTCGATGATGAGCATAAAGTCGACTTACGGCTATTGAATATGGATTGGCCGAGACACTGGTCAAAATATATCGAAATGTGGGAAAATCGGTATGACTGTATACCTACTCGGGAACCGATTATCGTCCCTGAGTTAGCATGCGCGCCGGAATACATGCCATGGTTTAGGATCCATGGCAAGCCATGTTTACTGTAGAAGAGGAGAGGTGACGACAAATTCGTGTGCAAAGGGAACGACGGGGCCTTTTAAATCCAAGAAGAATGGATGACAACGCGGGCTAATCAGCGGCATCCACACAATCAGTGGGCCCATCAATAGCACCCACACAATCACCGGGCCCATCAACAGCGCCCACACAGCCACCTGGCCCAGCACTTCAACTGACGACACCCATATCACAGCCTTTTCAAATTATGCCAGGTGCGTATCCTAGCCTTTATATGTATCCTAACCCTTTTATATTTCCTTTTCCTAGTCCTATGGCAGGTTAGAATGCATGGCTCAGTTCATCTCCGTTCCCAATTAATCTGAGTCAACCGTGGATCAATAGGCCGCCGTCGCATGAGGGATCGCACGAGGTGCCGTCGGGGAGCTCTTAGTTTTACCATTCCCCATCGCCTTGTAGGATTCAAACACCTCCACCATGGGTGATGCAAACACCCCCGCATTCATTATTTTATCAAGGTAGGTTATACTCCCAACACCCACAATCAGATCCCCTGCTGGAAGAACCACAATCCCCACCGGAGCAACCACAACCCCCGCCGAAAGTTGAACCAAGGAGGAATCTAGCGCATAACCGTCGATGACCCCTACGTGTCATTGATTTCGACCGGTACCAACATTGATTTTTTTAATATATTTGTAGAAACTTTTTTTATATAGTTTCATATAATAAAATAAAAGTTGTTTTTAATATTTTAATTGTACTTTACTTTTTTTAATTTTATTAAAATAAATGTTCTTTTAAATTAGCCAATATTTTTATTATTTTTATATTTATTATTTATATAGTTTTAATTAATAAAATAAAAGTTGTTTTTTAATATTTTAATTGTACTTTTACTTTTTTTAATTTTAATACAATAAATGTTCTTTTAAATTAGCCAATAATTTTTATTAAAATAAATGTTATTTTGAATACGGCAATATTTTTAATATTTTTTAATATTTTTAATAAAATATAAATAATGCAACATAAATTTATTACAACAACTATCAATTATTCCGATTTGGACATGATCGAGTTATATGGCCTGGGTTCCTAT
Source organism: Gossypium hirsutum (assembly GCF_007990345.1). Classification (NCBI taxonomy): domain Eukaryota; kingdom Viridiplantae; phylum Streptophyta; class Magnoliopsida; order Malvales; family Malvaceae; genus Gossypium; species Gossypium hirsutum. The sequence continues at coordinate 81,432,423 of NC_053435.1, forward strand.
ACCATCCGCATAACCTCTGTTGGTTCGTTATTTCTCAGATATCTATATTGTTACATATTCTAGTCGAGCAAGGTTGACCCTTTGGTTTGCGACGCAATTCTCTATCCGGTAACAACTTAAACGGAGCAAGCGATACAGACGTCCACTTATGTTCATCTGGGATCGGTGAGAATACGTGTCTCCACACATTGTACATGTATTCTACTTTGTACACTTGGTCAGCATATGTCATGGGATCCAGACGGAGATTCTGACAAGCTGTAATTACATGAGCGCATGGATAACGTAGTGCATCAAACAACCCATAGTCGCATGTCCTATTTCTCAAGTGTACACGATATTGCCTGCCAATAATACGTTGGTTTGGTCTACCAAACTCCGTCAAACGAAACCATAGGTTGTCGTGATCATGACACACTATGTGCATGGTGTTGGCTAGTGCCTTCCGTTGTTAATCTCTCGCAATATCTTCGCGCACCATACATGACCTCCCTACATTTGGCCTCCCTGCATTGGCCTTTATAACTTGCTGCTCTCTTTGGAAATAGTGCCGCTAAATAAAAATATATCTCTCGCACAACGGCTGTTATCGGCAAATGATGCGTTCCTTTTAGAATAGAATTTATGCATTCAGCCAGGTTTGAGGTCATATGGCCATATCGTAGGCCGCCGCCGTATGCTTGTGTCCTCTGTTTGAAAGGTATGCTATAATGGTAGTCTGCGCCTTCTTCGTTAACTGAACGCAAAACCTCTAACATCTCATGAAAACGGTCCTTACTTATCTCATACCCTGCCAATATAAGTTGATAGCAAAAATTACATACCATTCTTCCATTCAGAATAAATTGAATATTACAAACGAAATTATATTAATAGAGATTAAATACCCATGTTGGTCATTTGTCGTTGTTTAGTTGTAAATTGACATTGCCTGTAGTAGTTAGATGCAATGTGCCTTAGGCAATACCAATGATGTGTGCGATGCCATTAGCTTCCTTGTCACTCAATTGTGGCTAGTATTCCAGTGCCCCGATTCGATATAACGCATATATCAGGTTGGGGGCAGACATGCCTTATTAACCTAGAAAGAAAGAAATCCCAGTCATCAGCTGACTCCCCTAGTGTTATTGGAAACGCAATTGGAATGATTCTCCCATTGCCATCCTGTGCCACAGCTAGCAATAGCCGATGGGTATATCTACCATACATAAAGGAACCCTCAATCTGTACCAATGGCTTGCAGTATATAAATGTGTCCCGGCATTGCTTAAAGCTCCAGAACATAAGCTTGAACACTTAGCATCCACGGAGCAATCGGTCGTTGTAGTACGCAGGTGTTGTTTCAAGGTCTGTTATGCAACCTGAGACATATCTCTCCAGCACTTGACACCACAGCCACACTTCATTATATGAAGCTTTTCACCTACCATGCATCTTTTCCAACGCCTTCTGCTTAGCTATCCAAACCTTGCGGTAAGAGGGCGTGTACTTCAATTGGTTACGAATATTAGCTAACATATCTGAATCCATGTTGGGATGATCTTGTGAAACACCTGTCAACGAAGTATTTTAAATAATGCAACATTACGTAATAACAGTATTATTCAAAAACCCTAAACACCTAGTGATAGTTTACCGCCAACACATGTATGTGGACCTTTGTATTTTTTTATCTCCCAAATGCCTGTCTTTTTCCTCAATGAGGTCATGATTTTCCATGAACATGTACCGTCTTGCACTGCACACTTGGCTTCAAACTTATCGGATTTGGATTTAACCACGTTGTAGTTAACCCCGTTCATGATGCTATGTTTTTAGTGTTTTTGACACTATTTGTTCAGAAACATCTTCTCAAAATTATTTTTTCAGATACTACTGTAGCAAAAAAACGTCCACGTGGGAGCTTTTTTCCGTAATTAATAGTTAATTTAATTAATAAACACTAAAAACCCTAAACCTTAATTTAATTATTTTTTTAATTTAATAGTTAATTTAATTAATTAACCCTTAACCCTAATTTAATTAATTTTTTCCTTAAAAAACACTAAAAACCTAAACCCTAAAAACCCTAAACTAAACCCTAACCTTACACCAATAAAAAAACCCTAACCCTCAAACTTATCAGATTTGGATTTAACCACGCTATAGTTAACCCCGTTCATGATGCTATGTTGTTTCAATGCACCAAGAAAACTATCCTTATTGGAAAACTCCCTACCAACTTCCATTTCACCCGAATCCAATGATGAACTTGTACGGTTACGTCTTCTGTGTGGTAGATCTGGAAACTCCAACGCATCATCTTGAGATAGATCAACATTATGCATGTGAGCTGGAGGCGAGTACACCCTAAATCGCGGATCTTCTTTTTCTTCATCTGAACCCCCTTCAACATCTTCAGGTATGGTTGGAGCAGACTCTGGTTCAGAAAATAATCCAACTTCTACACCACCGGGGCCAAGCTCTCAAGGTGGATCGACATCGGACTCATCATCCGATCCTCTATCATCTGCAACGAACGAGGTCCCCTCGCCGATGGATGTCGTAGGGAGTACATCATACCTTCTTCTAGACGTTTCATAACGTCCCCAATCCGATGTGGATTGCCAACCACTAGAAGTTGATGTCATTTTCTAGTACGTATTTCCAGTATCAAACATCGACCCATCGAGGTGCATATCTCATCCACTAATGGAGTTTCATGCAGGGGTTGTGTATTCCATATTGCTACCAAACACGGGTATTTTTGTATTTTGCCACTCACTAACGGAGTGTCGGGCAAAGGTCATGTATTTCTCTTGAACAGGATTAGATGTTGAAGTCGCAAATGCATCATTGGAGAAGAAAATTGTACATATAACTCAAGATAGGGTGATCCACTAGCAAGATGAGTCTGCACCATTGCCTCCAAGCTACGAGGACCTTTGATGTCGAATGAGTCATATCTCACGGGATCAACCGAAGTACAAAATCGATACTTAATAGAAAAAACTTTCCCTGGCGTCGTTCCGAAGATTTTACGCCTAATTCTTTTACGAAGTTCTGTCAAATCTATGTTCTGGTTAAAAATCAGTCGCGCTGTGTTCTCCGATAAAAAACAATGCCGTTCTCGGTGTGACAGACCTTGCTATCATAGTAAATAACAGCACTAATACGTTCACTCATCTTCAATTTCTATTTTACTTTAGCCTCAATTTCTCTTGTTGTAACTTATGCAACCTGAGAATGAAATTTGACTCAAGTTTAATGTTATCATAGTTTAATGCAACCTGTGGATTATGACTGAAAATCCATTTTAATTCAAGTTAAATTTAATTTGATTTAATTATAAAAGTTAATTATTTAATAACATTAAACTTGAATTTGAATTCACATAAATTTAAATAAACTTAAAACAATTGAAACCCAAAACTTAAAATAATTCGATTATTCAAATAAAATGGTCATCTTGTCAAATAGGGGGAAAATATTTTCAGTAAAGGTCAACTTTAATTTTCAATCATTTGACTTGGGTTGGCAGTTGCCACCTTTGATTAATGGTTTATTATTATTATTATATATGTAGGATGAAATACTTACCAACAGACTACAAAAAACTAATTATGTTATATTAAATGGAAAAAATAATTATATAATAAATATTTTATAAAAAAAATTGATAAAAAAATAATTTGGTTAAAATAGTGAAGTTAAAGATATTGAAAATTATGGTGTCAAAAACTCAAATTTCATCAAGTATATTTTTATAAATTTTTGGTAAATTATATCTAAAGTTATTAAACTATTAATAAATTTACATTTTGTTTACTCAATCTCAAAAAGTTCTAAAATGGTTACTAAACTATTCTAAAGTTATCATTTAAGAGTCCAATGACTTAAATAAAACCTTCTAAATAGCTCAGTGACTTAAATAAAAATTTTTGAATAGTTCAGTGACAATTTTATAACTTTTTTAAGTTGAACGAAAACTCACTAATAAGTTAATGACATTAGGTATAGTTTACTCTAAAATATAAAACGATAAAAAAAATCCTCCTAGCAATGTTTGCTACTTTATAAAAATGTGTTTTTATTTTTTATTTTTAATTTCTTAACTGAACTAAGATTGGATTAATAATTTTTGTTAAATATTTAATTAAATAATAATTGTGTATTTATATGTTAGTCGTTAATCATCAACGAATTCAGTCATCATGGTACAAAGTTAGTCTAGAATGTCAGGATACATGAAAACCGAGAATAAATAAGAAACTACTTTGGACCAAAGTGACAAGCCTCAAAGGAGACCTCCCTCATTCCTCTTAAGGTTTTAAAATCAAGTTTTTCGAACCGATCATATTATCAATTTTTTATTCAATTAATTCGATTGAATAAATTATTAAAATAAGAGAAAATTAGTTCAATCAATCAATTTGATCGATTCAGTTAATTCACAAGTCAATTAATCTACTTTTTTATTCTAAACCGACTTGTGTTCCTCTTATATTTTTCCTTTACTTTCTTTATTATAATGCTTTTGAATTAACTTAAACATAAAATAAATAAAAAAAAATCTCAAAACACAAGCTTTAGCGCCCTAGCTTACCTTCGTCTTAGTGGCATAATATACTCGATAAAGGTGCTTATGGGTCGGGTAGGATTTGGTTCAAGCTTAAGCATGATATTAATATACTTTATATTTGTCCATGCTAGACTTAACCCGAAATGTAATTTAAAATTTTGTTCAAACTGGCCCATATTTATAAAAGATTAACCCAATCCCATTTTAGGTCAGCTCATATTATTTTTATTTTTTTAAAAAAATTATTTTATATTATTTTAATATTTAATAATTTTATACATTTTTTATTTATTAAAAATTTTTATATAGTCATCTTAACATTATTTTAATGCTTACATTAGAGTAGTATTATATATTTAGTATATGTTTATTTTTTAAATGTGTTCTAAATTACATAATATATAAAAAAAATAATATAAAGTACTATAAAATAAAAATGGGTCGGGTTGAGCTCGGGCCTTGAATGTTTAAGTCCAGGCCTAATTCATATTTTAAATGGGCCTATTTTTTTTATCCAAATCCATTTTTTAGGTTTAATATTTTTATTCAAACTCTCCCAAATTTAAGGTGAGTCTTGAAGCCTGGGCGGGAAGCCTAACTCATGAAAAAGGTCTAATACTTTAAGATAGAGGGGCCTTACAAATTTTAAAAAGAATTTCATTAAACCTTTCAAAATTTTGAAAAAAATTAATTAGACCCTTAAATTTTTTAGAATTTTACTTAAACCTACAAAAGTTTTAAAAATTTTAATTAAAGCTCTATAAGTTTTAGAGATTTTCATTAATTCTCTCAATTTTTAAAAAAAATTTTAATTAAACCCTAAAAATTTTAAAAATTCTCATTAAACCCCTCAAAAATTCTGAAATTTTTAATCAGATGCTTACAATTTTTATTAAGTTTTCAAAACTTAATGACACATGCGGCCCCTACTTTATCTTACTAGAACTCAAAAATATTAAAATCCATCGCCTAAATTGAAATCCATTAAAAAACCAACTAAATTAAATCGAAAATAAAATAAAATTTCAAATGTTCATTATTTTGACAGTTATAAAACCAAATCGGATTAATTGCTAGAATTAGTTAGGCTAAGAATTGGTCAAGTATGTTAACAATCTTAGCGTAATGTCACAGGTTGTGAATCAAAACCCATAATCATTGCATCCAAAATGTCTACATACAAAATGTCTCATGGAGGTCAACATATGAAATATCGGGCTCATTTGACTTGCTTGAATTGACTTGACTCATAACACCTATGAAGAAGTTCATTTACTTGAAATCTTGATGGCCCAAAGAAACATTCTAGTAAAACTAGAGTTATTAGGATAAATAGTGTAAATCTTAAAAGAAGATTGCATAGAGTTTAAATCTTTTAAAACTTTCAATTGTAGATAGATTTTAATTTCGACGACTAATGTAGCTTAATTTGTATCATCGATTTTAGGAAGAACTCAACTATAAATAAAGGACTTACCCTTATTAGTATTTGTTAATGTGATGTATAAAATAATAGTGTCAAGTCGGCATGAGTACTAGCATCGTTAAAAAAAAATTAATGTTTTATTTAATATTTTTGTTAAATAAGGAAGTTTAAAGATTAAATTTGTTATTATGTGAATAAAAATTAGTGAAGAGTCGATTCAACTATAACATATTTGCGCGTTACCTATAGAGGTAAAACAAATTCCACCATAATCATCGGCTCCTAAAATAAGAAATTTTGACTGTTGATTTTAAAAGCTTCACTTCGTTGCTTCCTCCTCTCTTCGGTTCTTCCTTACACTGGTAAGAATCCATCTTTCGTTATATAATTTTCTGTTTTTCTTTTTCATTTTTCCCCTTTTTCTACATTTTCATAGTTTCCGTACATTCAATCTCTAAACCCTAATCTCACACAAGAAGATGAATTGAGCTTGGTGATTCGAAATTTTCGTTTTTGGCACTTCGGGTTTCGTTTTCTCGGGCTTGGGGTTTATTTCCTTGAGCCTGGATTGGGGAATTTTCTCTTTTTTTGGGGGGTAATTATAGTATTTTAGATTGCTAAACGAAATGGGGAATTATTGTGAATTTGTACATTAGTTTAAGCATTTGTTTTTAGTATTCTCGTTTTAGAGTGTTGAGAACTCTATCGTTCTTCGACAGTTCACCGTCAAAAATGTCGTCGGCTGGTCTTGCTGTCGTTCCAGTTCGAAATGAACCTTTGACTACTCCCAGTCATATAAGTCCTGGATCGGGTCATTGCGAAAGTGAATCGATTTGTGTGTATTTGGCTTTTTCTGGATCGATGATTCCGATGCGGATTCTGGAATCGGATTCTATTGAATCCTTGAAACTTCGGATTCAAACCTGTAAAGGTTTTGTTGTAAAGAATCAAAAGTTGGTTTGTGGAGGCCGGGAATTGGCAAGGAGCAATTCCCTTGTTCGTGACTATGGAGTCAACGATGGGAATGTTCTACACTTGGTTCTTAAGCTTTCCGATCTTCAGGTCATTAATGTTAAGACTTTGTCTGGGAAAGAATTTACATTTCATGTTCGACGAGGACGAGGATGTGATGTTGGTTATGTGAAACGGCAGATTGCTAAGAGAGAGAAATGGTTTACTGATCTTGATGAGCAGGAAGTTGTTTTTGATGGGGAGAGATTAGAGGATCAAAGGCTTATTGATGATATATGTAAGCATAATGATGCTGTATTGCATTTGTTGGTCCGGAAATCTGCCAAAGTTAGGGCTAAGCCTGTTGCCAAGAATTTCGAGTTGTCTATCATGGCACCAAAATCGAAAGGTAAGCGAGATAATGATGTTGGTGAGACAAACGGTGGAGTACAATATGAAGCTGATAGAAAGTTTGTACCAAGAAAACCTCCCGAGAGGGATTTTATATTGGAGCCTGTTATTGTTAATCCCAAAGTTCAATTGTCTTCAGTGATTGTCAAAATGATTAAGTCCACATTTGATGGATTATGTAGCAAGAAAAATCCAATCAGGTCTATGGAAGGTACTGGGGGAGCTTATTTCATGCAGGATTCATCGGGTCAAAAGTTTGTTTCTGTTTTTAAGCCTATTGATGAGGAGCCTTTAGCTATTAACAACCCTAGAAAACTACCAATGTCATCAGATGGTGAAGGGTTGAAAAAAGGTACAAGAGTTGGAGAAGGAGCGTTTAGGGAAGTTGCAGCTTATATTTTGGATCATCCACGATGCACAATATATGGTGATCAGAAGGGTTTTGCTGGGGTCCCTCCTACTACTTTGGTCAAGTGTTTGCATAATGGGTTTAACAATCCTGATGGTTCACCAAAAGCCAAGATCGGGTCATTGCAGATGTTTGTGGAGAACCGTGGAAGTTGTGAGGATATGGGTCCTGGGTCTTTCCCGGTCGAGCAAGTACATAAAATCTCGGTGTTGGATATAAGATTGGCTAATGCAGATAGACATGCTGGAAACATTTTATTGAGCAAAGATAAAGATGGGCAGACATTGCTGATTCCAATTGATCATGGCTATTGCTTGCCTGAAAGTGTAAGTTACCGTATACTAATATGTCTTAATTCAACTTCATGCATTTAAACTTGAGCCGCATAATAGATTTACAGTTAGATGGTTATTGAACTTGTATTAGTTAAAGTTGTCTTGATTCACTAATTATGCTAATTTTATATTTTGTTGGCTAACAAGCTGAGTGGTGCTGCTGCCTGTCTAATTCGTTCTCGGTTTTTGGAGTCCTTATGAGTGTCATTACAAGTTGTTTTTCTTTCACAGAATTGCAATGTTCAAGTTCTATATATTTTGTGGTCTTTTGCAATGTACTAATAACTATTTGTTTATTCTGTTTCTATAGTTTGAAGATTGCACTTTTGACTGGCTGTATTGGCCTCAAGCTCGTCAATTGTACTCGTCTGAGACACTCAACTACATAAAATCCCTCGATGCTGAAAAAGATATTGCACTTTTGAAATACCTTGGGTGGGACATACCGCCTAAATGTGCACGTACCCTCCGCATCTCCACCATGCTTCTCAAAAAGGGTGCTGCGAGAGCGCTCACTCCTTATGCCATTGGAAGTATAATGTGCAGAGAGAACTTGAACGAGGAATCGGTGATTGAGGAAATTGTACAAGAGGCGGAGGAAAGTGTGCTTCCCAACACAAGTGAAGCTGCATTTCTCAAAAAACTATCCCAAATCATGGATTGTCGTCTTGATGAGATTGCTGGGTCACACATACTATAAGTACAGAGTATCTAATAGTGAATGGTGGTTCATAGTTGTTTGTTATGTTGTACAGGCCTCCACATTCTTCTGCATCCATATATGGGACCTCAAATGGCCTAGCAAGGTGGTTATGAAAGCACATAATGGTTTGTTCTTCTCTACTTTCATGTAATTCTCTATTTCTTATGGCACATTTACAAAAAAGGCTTCTTAATTTTAGGCCATGATTCTTGTTTTGAATTGATTTTTAAAAGAATTTTTTTATTGTTTATTTTACCAAAAGACATTCTGGCTTCTTAAAAAAAATTGCCAGCACATGTACGGCACATGGCAAAAAATAAAAAGTAAAGTTCGGGTTTTACTTTATGTCGAAGCACAAATAAGAGAAACAAAACAATTTTTCTCGTGAAAACAAATTTTGATCAAGTTAAATCCGATTTTGGAACAAATATAAACGTAGCATTTTTCATCAAGTAAGATGAATCTGATATATGATATTCGGCAATTTCTTTTAGAAGCCAAAATGTTGTTTCTATTATGTATAATTCCTCCGTATTAAATTGCTGTAAAGGTACTAATCCACAAGTTTCGCATGGTGGTTTCGCATGGTAGAGGTGTTAAATGTAGAATTTGGCCTTTTTTTTTCTCATGTTACATTTTTTGGATCAACCAAAACATCAAGAATCAAGGGTAATCAGATGATCATTTCCTCAAGTGGCTGCTGACCAAATTACAAACATAGTAAGAATCAAAGGAAAAAAACCCTATAGGCTACTACACACATTTTAGCTGATATATCAGCAGCTTATTTTCAAGAAAACCAAACATGGGAATGCATCATTTACAGCATAATGCTTACTATATATATACAACTTCGTTTTTAAACCATAAGCAAAGCTAAACAGCCTTAAATTATCATGGAAATTTCTGTATTAAAAAAATAACAAATTAATCCATATATGTTAGATCAAAGAATATATTGACTCTTTCTTTTAAAAATTTCAAGTTAAAAATTGACATGATTGACAGAATAATCTGATAGTGCTACATGACATCCCAAGTGTATCTCTCCTAGTACGTACAAAAACCAATTTTAATAGTAAAAATGAATAAATTTTTTAACAAAAGACTCGTTTACTCTTTGATCTAACATATATAGATTAATTTATCTTTTTTTTTTAGTATAAGGACTAAATTACAATCTGACTTTTAGTATAGGAATTTCCATGATACTTTTACAGCTAAAAAGCTTATTGTTAATAATGGAGAAAAGGCTTAACGCTTCAATGTGCATGCAGAGTTCAAAAATCCTCAACATCAATGGCAGGTTGCTATTAGTATTACAGGAAGATGCAGCAAACAACATTATGGGGGTGACATTTTTAACTACAAAGGTTGGGTATACAGGCACCACCTTCCGGGTTTTGTTGTTCTTTCCATATCCGCCCCGTTACTCGTAGTTTCAACTCTTTTCTATCCCCTCCAGAGAAGAAAAGCGCCATGTTACGCTGTATAATAAGGCCATCGTGGCTATCCCGAACCTTTCGGTGGCTATCTCTTATGCTTCTCGGGGTGCCTTCCCAAGTGAGTTTCCTACCATTCCCTCCAACTTCTAGGCTATAACTGTAGTTGCGAGCTTCAATCTCATCGCCCATGAAACGAAGGAATGCCATGTAAACAGGAGCCACTCCGAGCTGGAAGGCTTCAAAATGGAGACAGAAGTATTGACCAAAACAATGAAATACCTAAACATATATGACAAAAGATTCGAACCATTTAGCATTAAAGAAAATTTAAGAAGATTGAACTAAACTGTGGGAAGTCAGGGAAAGTTCAAATAACAGGCAACGAAAGTATCATATAGGCTCCTGTATTAAGAGTCAGATTGTATTTTGTTCCCTTTACTTAAAAAAATGAATAAATTAATCTCTATACGTTAAATCAATGAGCAAACTAGTCATTTTAATTGAAAATTTCATCCATTTTTTCTATTAAAAACTGAAGTGATTGATGGACTAACCGGACAGTTTTACATAGTGTGCCATGTGTATTGCATGATGACATATAGAGACTAGTTTTTAATAGTAGAAATGGATAAAAATTTTAACAAAAGGACTAGTTTGCTTTTAGATTGATTAATTTGCTCATTTTTTTAGTAGAGGGGCAAAATGCAATCCTATTGTTAATACAAGGACCTCCATGGTACTTTTACCAGCAACTATCATACATCAACAGCTTATTAATCAGCATCTACATTAAAGCAGATTAGCAAGGATTACTTTGTCACATATCTATATATCTAAAAACATTTTATTAAGAGACTAGAACACAACAAACTGATCCAATGAAAGGTATGGCTACCACGAATAAAACCTGTAACTTTTTCAAGTACACAATATAGACAGCTCAACTCAGTCACATAAGTCAAGACAATGTTCATATAAGGGAAAGTAATAAATTATCGAAAAGACCTTTTTTATTAGGGATGAATATCAAAACTATACATGAATTTTGATCCAATGTGTAATGACATATATAAACTTTGATTTTTGTGCGATTTTATAGATGATAATTTGATTTGATTCAATTTTCACAAAATCATTGACAACATTATCGAATTAGTACTATTTTGCGTTAATATAGTGCATATACAAACAATTATATTAATCCAATATGAAAATAAATATATGTATTCATTCCTTTAAATGTGTATAACTGAATTAAAATCAAAATTTTACGTATACATACGAACCACAATTCAAGTTTCATATGTATAATTGCACCAAATTAAAATTCATGTATCAAATTGCACATCAGATCAAAATTCATATATAAATTTAATATTTATCCCTTTTTATTATCATCAATCATCCAATAAGTTCAATTCTTAATCAGAATAAAGATGCCTACTAATGGTAAAAGTATCATAGAAGGCTCTATACTAAAAGTTGGATTGCATTACGTTCTCTTTACTCAAAAAATGGACAAATTAGTCTTTGTATGTTAGATCAAATAGCAAGATGGTCATTCTGTTAAAATTCCATCCATTTTTACTGTTAAAAATTGGCCCTAGTACATCAACATAACGTATACATGGCACACCATGTGTCTTTGTTGAGTTATTTTGTTAGTCACACCAGTTTTTAAAAGTATAAAGGGATAAAATTTTTAACAGAAAAGACCAAATTGCTTTTTTATCTAACTTATAGAAACTAATTTGCCCATATTTTAGTAGAGAGGGAAAAATGCAATCTCACTCCTAATACAAGAGTCTCCATGGTACTTTTACCACCTAAGATTGAGTGTACTTACAGTTAGCATCCATATTGCATTTTCTACTTCTTGAGGATTAGACTTCACATATCGATGGTTAAACGTGCATCCAGAATGCATGTCCACCTTGTGGTCATCCCTTAGATGTGTAACAAGGAATGGAATATCACCAACAACAGCACATTCCGATCCAGCATATGGGCAACTATACGGCCTGAAGTTGCATAGAGCCTCATGCTTGAGTTTACTATAGTAGGGAAAGATCTCAGGGCATCCAAGTGACATATATTTGCAAGGTAATTCAAGTGATTCAGCCACCTTCTCTAGTGCTAGACACCTAATATCACCGAGCTCTTGTCTACAAGTGGGGCATCGATTGTGTACCCTCGTTTTACAAGTTGAACAGAGAGTATGCCCATTGTGGCACTGTGAAAGCAAATTATAGAACACTTATCATAAGACTAGCATTCAAAGGCATGGAAAACTCTAATGTGCCAAAAAACCAATGGTTCAGAAAACAGGATACGGCGTTTGACATTTGAAATTAGAGAAACTGGCACAACTTTTGGGGCACTTTCAGAGTGAAGCATACAAATATGGTTTATCAGCATACACAACAGAGAGATGTACTTGGGCATAAACATAATCTACACATGCCAAAGTTCCTGCACCCAACCCGTAAAAGGGGGACAAAGAAAAGGCTGTCATGATCCTTAAGCATCATTGGTATACTTCAGCTGCTTATTTAACCAACTACCTATCCCATGCAGGCTAATGATATGTAAATGCACCCATAAGAAGGAAAAAGAAGAAATAAATATTCATAGATTTCACTTAAACTCAAATGATACTCCATCTCACCAACAACTGAGTTGTTGGGTGTAGTGATAAGGCACATTGTACTCCCAATCAGGGGCAAAGGGAGGAGGGTGCAGGTAGGAGCCTTGGCCCCCCTAAAATGGAAAGTTGCTGCTTCAATCCCCAAAATTTATAAAATCCTAAGTTAATTTTATAAACACAATCTTACCAGCATTGTTTTATATTCTAGATGAAGCCACTGTTCTATGCTTTTATTGTGAAATCATGCAAATTTATAAACATATCCAAGTAAACTCTCATGGATTGTTACAAATGAATGAGAAGATAATAGTTTCCTCTCAATATGCCATCTTAGCCACACTTTTTCTAAAACCTTTCCCAGCACAAACAGCTACAACATATCACCTTTGTTTACAAATTCCCTGCGCCTGAGCTGAAAGGCTGAATCAGCATTGGAAACCTTTGTCAAATATAATAAAAAGACATTCTAATGAGTATAGGTTAATGCTATAGGCAACACCAACTGGACTAAACTGAAAAAAAAAAAAAAAGGTTTCATTTTCGACATTTACAATAATCAGACCATCTTCTTCTTCTTTGATACGTTAAAACAAACACAGAATTCAACCACGCATATGTGTATTGGTCTTCACATAACACCCCCAAAAAAAGTCAATTATACAAAGACAACCTAATCCCATCTGTAGTCCTAATTCTAACCCTAAAAGAGCACAAATCCAACACATAAAAATAAGCTATAAATTTGACTGAAAAAAATCCAAGAAAAAGAAACAGATTTAAACCATTCAAGCACTCCATAAGCATTCAAAAATATGTTCTCAATTTAGAAAAAGAAGAACCCATCAAGGGAAATGGAATTAAAAAGACTAACCTGATGAATAGGAGGGTACATAGAATTGGTACAAACAGGGCATTCAAGGAGTTCATGGACACTAGTAGTGCTTGCATGAACAGCTGATGACAAGGTACTGTTGTTGCTGTTCCCATTGTTGCTGTGGGTCTTTGACAATGAAGAAGATAACTGATGATGATGGATCTCATCATCATCCATCACATCCGATGATGCCATACAATCAATACTATCTGATTCCATAAAAAAAGGGTATAACAAAGTTATCAAATTTGATCAGCTATGGGTACAAACTCCTTTTGGGAAAGATGGAAACTTTGGGTGATGGGTACAAAAATAACGTATTAATCTTTGGGGACTAAGTTAGTTTATGAGTAAATCGAAGAAGAAACAAGGAATGAAAATGGGGTATCAATTGGAAAACCAGATGAGTTGAATCAATACAGAGAAATCAATAAACTACTGTTTTTAATTTCTCTTCTCTCTGTATTCTTTTTCATAGGTTGCAGAGAAAGAGAGAGTTCACCGTCTAAAATTTTACGAGACAGTTGATCAACATCACGCGGCTCAAGGTCAAAGAGAGAACCACGGTTACTTACAATATGTATGTACATACGTGTATGTATATTTAAGATTTGTAAGGTGATGAGGTGGGAATTATTAGAGCAAACATACAGACAGTGACCATGTTTCAATTAATTAAAATAATTTCTTTTATCTTCAAAAATAAATAAAATTCTTACATTTTACAAAAAAAATATATATAAATTTTGGCCCTAACCTTGGTAATTAGATTCACTTTGGCATATTTACCTTCTTTTTCTGTTAATTTTGATACTTGAACTTGGCGTCTAAATTTATTTTGAGCCCTAAATTTAGATTTCATTAAGATTTGATGATGTGACCAGTATTCTTCGGACATGACTATATTGGTCGGTCAAACCGATTGGACCAAGAACCATCTATATACTATTCCAAATAAAGACTTGAGCCGATTAAATTAGAAATTGATTGAAACTCGTAAAATTTGAAAACTCAAACCAAAAACCAATAGTTAAACAAGTTTAATATTTTTTTTAATTTTATGAATTTTAATTAATTATTTAATTATTGTAGGTTTAGCAATTGAACCGATCAAATCGATTAAATTAGGAACCAGTGGTCTAACAAGTTCAACCACTGTTTCAGTTATTAGAACGCTATACGTGACACTCTAAGATTGTACTATGTCCTGAAAATTTATATATTTTCAATTTTCAAGTGCTAATGTGGCATAATCTCAAAGTATCGTATCATCAAACTTTTATATTTTTTAAGTTTAGGGATAAAAAATAATTTAATTGCCTAGTTCAGTTCAAGTACCAAATTGGATCTAGTTACCAAATTCAAGGGTCAAAATTTATATTATCTCAAATTTTATATAAAGAATCAATCAAACATGTCCTAAGTTCAAGTTTCATCATTTGAAGGTTTTTTCTACATTTATTAGTGATTTATTTATAGAAAAAATAAAAGCACTATTGTAACAATATTTATTAATTTTATTAAGAATATTTTAATATCTTTTTTCTAATTTAATTGGTATTTATAAGTTCGTGACTAGAGTTGTTCATGGGTTAAGCCAAGTCAAATAAAAAAATTAGGCCTGTTTTTTAAACCCGATTCGAAAAACGGGCCTAAAATTTTATTCAAGCCCGACCTAGATAAAAAGCTAAAAACTAAATTCGGCCCGGCCCAACCCACACGTATTAAAATTTTTATATTATTTTTTATATAAAATAAATTTAAAAAATATAATACATCAAAAACATTAAAATAAATGTTTTCCAACCAGTGGAAAAAAGATTAAAAAATATACTTAAATAACATTAAGATATGCAACTTAACAAGCAAATACATCTAAAATAGTAGCAAAATTAATAACAAAATAAGAGTTATACAATATTCAAACAATAACAACAAAATAGTAGCAATATAATATCGAAATAATAGCAAAACAATGAAAAACAGTAGCAACACAGTAAAAAACCAGTAGCAGTTTTTTTGCAAATTCGAGTTCGGTCAGGCTGGGCCAGGCCAAAAAAATCTTATCTGAGGCTTGGCCCGTTTATAAAGCGGGTCTTATTTTTTTTTCAAGTTCATTTTTCAGGCCTATATTTTTGTCCAAACCCTCTCACTTTTTGGGCAGGCCTTCGGGCTGGATGGCCCGGCCAATGGACAAGTCTATTCGTGACCTCAACTTAATCAATGGCTTGATAATAATAGTGTAGATAAAAATTAAACCTATTTTTTAAAAAATTATATAAGTAAAAATTTGCTATTAATTATTGTACTATGTATAAATTGTGGATTTAATCCTTGTACTTAATTCAAGTGTTTTTATTCTTTTGTACTTTTTAAATGAAATTACGTGCTTAAATGATAGTAGTTAAATATATTATTTCAAATTTTGCTATTAGTCACGTAGAACACTTAAATTGTGGATTTAATCATTATTATAAATTTTGATATTTTTAATTCTTATACTTTTCGAGTTTTGAAATTGTTGGGAGTATGCTCAAAGACCAATCATATGATGATTGTAATGACATATTTTTACCTAATTTATTAATAAAGACATTGTCATTATTGTTTTCAGTATTTATTTCTGTGTTTAAATAAACTCTATAATGATAATGTCCAAAGAATGATATGATCATTCTTAAATGTCTTTTCTCAAGTATTATTATGGATTTAAACAACAATAATACATTGAGGCTAATATGTGATTGATTGATGACAAGTGCTATAGATATGTGTTATCAAATCAACACATAAGTATATGTTAGAGAATAATATACTGGGCTGACTTGCCATGAGAATGTTTCTTGAATTATTATGTAATACTCATAACATTTCTTATAGTGGTAATTGCATGTTGATTCTTAGACTTGAGATCATCACTATTATAATATTGTGAGTCGTATGTTTTGACATAGTCAAACGTCTTCCGTAAATGGTTATACTATAAAGACTGATATTGGGTGTGCCACAATCTATATAGTGGGATGTGAGTGATAAAGATATGGTTTGTTCCTCCTACGTAATAGGATAAATATCTTAGACCTCTTGATCAAGTAAGACTAGAGATGCATGGCCATACTCAAATGAGTTGATATGAGATATCATACTTATTTGTTTATCTTAGTCTATTTGAGAATTAAGAAATAAGAGATTTGACTATATAAGTGTGATTATTCCATGACTTGTGTTCTGTAACAGCCCATTTTTCAATAAAATCAGAAAAGTAGTTTCGGGACCACAAATCCGATCCGAAAAAAAAGATTTATTTTTATTTCATTATATGGCCCGTATTATAATAGGCATGTTGTGTGAAAATTTTAACACAAAAATTTTATTGATTAAGTGCTTAATTACGAGAAGGACTAAATCGCATAAAATGAGAAAGTTGAATTCTAGTAGCTATAAGGATTAAATAGCTATGGAATTCAAATCTAGAGGTCCTTATATGGTAATTAGACCATTAAGAAAAGTATGTAGATTTTTCTTGATGACTCATCCATGGAAATATAGAAAAAAGGCAAGGACTAAATTGGTAACAATAAAATATTTAATTAATTAAAAGATGATAAAAGAAAATATCATCTTATTATTGTCATCTTTAACCTAAAACACATGGAAACCCTAGGTGAGAGAAAAGAAACTTTCAAGGCCTAATTGGGTAAGTTCTCTTGTCCCATTTTTAGTAATTTTGGTATTTTTAAAATCGGGATAGCTTAATCTCTTTATTTGAAGGATTAATTTGAAAAGTTATCAAGGTATGAAAATGGTTCATGGATGTATATGCTGGAAATTAGAAATTTATGGTAGAAAATGAAAGATTATTGATAGATAAACAATTTTTACAAAGTGATTTTTGATGAAAACATGATTTAGGGACTAAAATGAAAATTTGTAAAATTTGATGAAAAATTTTAAAATTTTATGAATACATGTGCTGGAAAATTTGTAATGGGGCTTTGGTTAGGCTTGGAATAGGGAGTAATTTGCACAAGTTTCATTTTTCGGGTTTAGAGACAAAATCAAAATTTATGAAAAAGTTTGGGGCAAAATGATAATTTTACCTAGGACGTAAATTGAGTCCATTTAAATATGAAATGTGTGAAATTGATGGTTAAATTCATTTATATAGATCCGGAAAACACTAATTTGAGGATAGATCGAGGAAAAGAAAAGGTTTCGGATTAGTAGACATTTTACGCGAATAATTATCGAGGTAAGTTCGTGTAACTTAATCGGGCATGTAATTATGTTAATTGAATGTTGTGTTTGTATGTAATGTGATTTATATTGATGTGCTTTACTTGTATACTATGATGGAAAATTTGACATAATGCTTGAAATGGTGATAAAGGGTTAAGCCCCGATTGATTATTGAATTCCGATGATTATATGTGCTTCCTCGAAACTAATAAGGTCCTGCATTTGTTGCGGACGAGTTTTAGCTTGGACGAGTAATCCTATTGACCTTGTTATAGAAAGGATTTAGCCCGGACGGGTAATCTCTATATAATACCTCTCGAGCATATGTTATGATTAGGGTTTAGCCTGGACTGGTAATCTTAATCAAGCTCCTCTGAGTTTACGTTATATAAAGGATTTAGCCTAAACTGGTAATCCTATTATACGATATGTGGGTCGAGAGAGTGTTTTTTGGTTAAGTTCCCTAATGGGTACCCTTGAATAATAAATTGATGGATTACTGAATCGTACACTTTGAGTGTACTACTTAAGCATCCATCGTAATTCAATGGTTCAATAGACATAAAACTCTTGACATGGCATGAAAATCTTGAGATGGTATGATAATGACTTGAAAGAATATTGCTTGATGAGCTCATCTATGTTACTTGATTGATATGAAGATTTTGGTGACTAACATGTTTGATTGAATGTATGTGATTAGGCAATTTAGCCAAATGGATGGAAACATGGCATTGTATACTTAGATTTAATATACAGGATTGGTAAGTTTAGTTTCCATTATACGAACTTACTAAGCATGTAATGCATGCTCCGTTTTATTTTTCCCTGTTTTATGGTGCTCGGAAGCTCACGAGGATTAGAGATCACTGGAGCATCGTCACACTATCAACTAGTCATTTTAGGTATACTTAATGGAAATCATTTTAGTATAATGGCATGTATAGGGCAACTTGGCCAATAGTGGCTTGAAATGTTATTTTGCAACCTAGCCATTGGAATGGCTAGTAATGGTTTATTTTGGTATGATTAAGTAGGTTATGATGATATATTCATATCTGATATGTTATGTATATATGATCAAATGATACTAATGCTTAAGTTATTCCAAGGTAAGTTTATAAACACATATGTATGTAGTGATATGTATTGTTGAATGATGAGGATTGTCCAATTTGAGTGCTTGAATTGGTTGGTTTTGGATGTGTGTTCCAAGTGCAAGTCTTGGGCGGTGAGAAATAGAGCTAGAAATGGCTTCATTTTGTCCACACAGGCAAACACGCGAGCCTGTGTCTAGACCGTGTGTGACACATGGCCTGGTAACATGGGTATGTGGTTAGGCCGTGTGTCCCTTGCACCTAATTTTGAGAAACAAAATGCTCAGGATTGAGCACACGGGCATGTGTCTCAGCCGTGTGTGCCACACGGCTTAGAACATGAGCGTGTGTCTTGGTCGAGTAAAACTTGTACCTAATTTTGAATTGAATTAATTAACTACACGGCCTAGCATATGGGCGTATGGCATGGCCGTCTGTGCAAGTTCGAAAGTTACACAGGGTCGAACATAGCCTCTAGCATGGGCGTGTCCCTTGGACCACACGGGCGTGTGAGTCCTGCACCTTGGAAAAATTTTGTAATCTCGCGAAAAATTCTTAGAGGTCCCTATTAAGTCCTGATTCTATTCTAATACTCTTATTTGGCCTCGAGGGTTTGATCAAGGGACGTTATGAATGATCTCGGTAAATGAATAGTAATTTACGTAGTTTAATGGAAAAATGTTTTGAATGTCCTAGTAATGCTCCGAAACCCTATTCTGGCGACGGGTATGGGTTAGGGGGTGTTATGTAACATCCCGATTTTGGCCTAGTCGGAACAGTGGTTTCGAGACCAAAAATTCGACGTAAGAAAATTCATTTTTATTATATTTTTATGGTCTACAATTTCACGGAATGATTTTGTGAAAATTTCATTCGAAAAATTTTTGACGTTTGAGCACTCAATTTAGTCAAAGGACTAAATTGTAAAAAGTGTAAAAGTTGAGTTCCACATGTTAGAAGGGTTAAATTTTTATGAGTTTTTAAATTAAATGCCCTTAAATGGTAATTAGCCCATTAGTAAGTGATGGACAAAAATAGACATTAAATGGGTGTAATAAAATATTTTTAAGTTAGGGATATTTTGGTAATCTAATAATTAAAAGAATTAAAAAGCCAAAATAGACAAAATTAGCCCATCTTCTTCATGATTCAGTCGAAACTCGCATGGACACCATGACTAGGGTTTGGCCAAGCTTTCCAAGCTCCATAATCAAGGAAAATGAGGATTGGACCTAGATCAGGTGAAAAATAGAAAATCGACGGTTAGGTTCCTTTTTGCTATTTTGGTGCCGAGGTAAGTTCGTGTGTCAATAATATTGCAATGCTATATTTGAATTGAAAATTCTATATTATTATTGCACGAATGACATGATTTAATATCTTGAAAAGTGATGAAAGAATGGTATATAAATTTTGTGAGAACAATGATATATGACTAGTAACACATGAAATGTTTGATGGTTCAATCATTAATGGCTTGCTATATAATAGCTGAATATATTGAGAATTTGATATAACATGATGTTTTATTAAGTTGGATAACTTGTGAAAGAGTGAAAAGGAAGGTAAGTCCGTTTGCAAGTAAATACAATGTGTGAGGTATGTTAATTGCTTAAATGACGATTATATGATAAATGTATGCTCTTGATAAGAATATGATTTGAATGCTCAATGTATGAAAATTTATGAAACATTGACATGATTGATAATAAGAGGAAGAAAAATCTAGGTTGAATGAAATAGGATATTCGATGGATTCTTGAAAAGGAATTGATGATAAACAGTATCTAGCTCGGACGGGTGATCCAGTCCCTATATAGCCCTTCCGAAGAATATGTGTAAATGGATTTAGCCCAGACGGGTAATTCGAATTAGGTTTTGAATTTAGCTTGGAGTGGTAATTCAAACCCGATCTCATTTGAGTATATGCCGTTACAAGGGATTTAGCCTGGACTGGTAATCCCGATGATACTCTATGAGTTTATATTACGAGAGATTTTGCAATATCCCGGATTAGGGCCTAATTGAAATAGTGGTTTCGGGACCACAAATATGAGATAGAAATAATTATTTTATTATCATTTTAAGGTCTATGGCATGATTTCATGATTGTGTAAAAATTTCGTTTAGAAATTTTATCGATAGAGGGTCCAATTTGATATTTAGGACTAAATTGCAAAAGTTGTAAAATGTGTGTTCTAGTTCACAAAGGTACTAAGTACTTGTGGGGTTTTTAAAGTAGAGGTCCTTGGATAGTAATTAGACCATTATAATAGTTTGGACAAAAATACCTAAAGGAAGATAAAACACCATAGTTTTTAATTAAGGGCATTTTGGTCATTTAGTTATTAAAATGAATTAAAAACAAAATTAAAAGCCAATTTTTGTCCATCTTCAACCCCTTGGCCGAATTTCACATGAGGAAGATATAGCTAGGGTTTTTCAAGCTTCCAAGCTCGATTGTAAGTCCATTTTAGCTCCATTTTTAATGTTCTTTACGTTTTTGGAGTCCCGGTAACTCGATTAAGCTTATTCTAGCAATAATTTAACCTAGGGTTTATATTTGGAAAAATACCCATAGGTGAAATGTGTTTATTTTGATCTTTTATGGTAGAATACGAAGCTTGAAATTGTGTTAAACAACTTTTGCTAAGCGATTTAACGTGAAAACGAGTAAAACGACATAATCGGTAAAAATACCTAATGTTCATAAGTACATGTTAGAGTGAGAATTTGATGTTACCATAGAAGGGAAAAATGATCAACATTCCATAAAACATAGGAAAATAGGATGAAGTTTAATTTCCGAGCCTTGGGAAAAAAGTGTAAATATGTAAAAGTTTAGGGGGCAAAAATATAATTTTGCCAAACTTTGAGTCAAGGACTGTTTTAATAAATGTGAGTATTAAATAAGCTAAATTTGTTATTTTAGATCAAGAGAAACAAGATTCGAGTCGTGATCGAGGGAAAAATAAAGTTTACGAGGAATAGGCTCGATTTCTAACATTTTGTACCGAGGTAAGTTCAGGTGTAAATGTAGTTACATAATTGTCATTTTAAGTAATGTAATATTATTTATATGATATGAAGATTATTATCATGAAATATTATGCTTCGTGGATTATTATTTAGTAATATGCAAATTATGTGAGCTACTTGATAAATATGAAATGCTATCAAGTATCGGTTCCGACATTCCGTGGAAGACAGCAAAGATGTGTGATTGAGGAAAATCCCGTTTGAACATTGGGAATAGATTAGGATACAAGTGACATGTCACTAGGATATTTGAGTTCCGAACTCGTTGAATTGAGTCCGAGTTCGTGAGATGTAACTAGGCATCCGAACTCGTTGAGTTGAGTCCGAGTTCACTTATGGATGCGAACGCCCAAGCTCGTTGAGTTGAGTCTGAGTTTGCTTATGGGCGGGTTACATGGTAGCTTGGCTACATAATTTTCGCAGGCTATTGAGTTTGCCTAGCTGCGGGTATGACACTTATGTGCATGCAATCCGTGTATCCAAATTATATTCCGATGTGTTCAACGGGTGAATCTTAAGTGAATAAGGAGAATACTTAAGACGAAGGTGACATGTTGGTAAGCGTGGTGAATGAGAAAATTTGGACAGGTATGCGCTTAAACCCTCGGGTTGAGAACTTGGTATGATGAAATCGTGGTAAGATAGTAAATGCAAATGTAACATGAATGTCTTGGTGATATTTATACAAATCATGTTTTATGTTGGATTGCATGATTATGTTACTTGCTATTTACATGTGAACTTACTAAGCATTTATGCTTACTCCCTCCTTTCCATTCTTTGTAGTTTTGACAAGCCAGCTCAGAAATTGGGAACGGTGTGGACCATTTTGGTATAGTGGCTTGTATATTTTGAGTATGACATGTATAGCATTATAATCATTTTGTGTATATGATCTTATGATATGACTATTGGGTGGTAAGGAAATATTTGGTAATGATTAGCCATTGGAATGGCTAATCAAGATCATATTTGGTGTTATGTATACTTAATGTGCTATCTAATCCATGGAAATTCATAAAAAGGTGAAATTTGCTATAAAACAATATCATATAACAGCAATGACATGAGTTTGAAAAATCATTAAAAATAGTAGAGACAGAATTAGATGATGAATAAAATATGAAATTGAAGCTTATTGAGTATATTTTCATATGGAAGAAACAAAAGAGGTAAATGAGTTGTGTTTTATGAGAAATTTGAGTTTTGGTGGAACAGGGTAGAGCAATTTCTGAATCCCTTGTTCTGACTTTAGAAATTCACTAAAACTTTTACAAAAATAATTATGAGTCATACTTTATATGTATAGATTTATTATTGAGTCTACTTTTAATAGAAACAAATAGCATAGTTATCTGAATTCTGTACATAGAGAAAAGTGATTCGTAGTGAACAGAGGTCAGAGCAGTCGAACACTGAAACAAGAGAAACTTTAACTAATAAACTGTACTAATTGGCCCAACCAAAAATTCTGAAAAAAAATTGGTAAATATATATATGAGTCTAGTTTTAGGGAAAATTTACGGATTTTAATTTTGAATTTTTTAACTTGAGATATGATTTTTTTAGTGACTGTGATGCAGATGGGCAGTTTATTACGAAAGGTGAAATAAATTGTTTGAAATTGTTTAAGTGATAATTTAAGTCTGTTAATGCCTCGTGCTCGACTCCGGTGACGGTCTCGGGTAAGGGGGTGTTACAGCTTTAGCCTGGACTGGTAATCTCGCTGTAAGAAAGGAGGTTCGCGGGAGTGTGCTCTTTAAAAAGGGAAAATACGAATTGACATACATGAACTTGTAAAGTGATCTACCCTTCTGAAGAATATGTGTGCTGAAATAGATTTAGCCCGGACGGGTAATCCAATTAGGATCTGAATTTAGCCTGGAGTGGTAATTTAGATCCGAGCTCATTAGAGTATATGTCGTTGCAGAGGATTTAGCCTGGACTGGTAATCCCGACGTAAGAGCGAGGTTCGCGGGAGTGTGTACTTGAAATGATCACTTGTATGAATTGACGGTGAATGGGATATCCATCGAGATTCCGAGAAATTCAACGAGATTAATATGAGAAATGAAATAAAAGGTTCTTGCCATGATAAACTCATTTATGTTATACGATACTATTATGATGCATATGATTTGTCATGTTTGGTCGAGTGTTGTGATAAATGATAGCACAGGTAAGTACTCAAAACCCATGGACTTGTGATAAGAATGAAAATGAATGAGTGATACTTATGATAGTAATTTCATGAAAATCTTGTGATGGTTATCATTATATTGTACTAAAATAGTTTGGACAGTAGCAGTAGTCCTACTTTGAAAATCTACCAAAAATTGTGGAAGTCGAATGAAAGGCTGAACTAAATATAAAATGAAATATTATTGAGTCTAGTTTCACATAGAAGAAACGGTATAAGAAAAAGAATTTAACATTATGAGATATTCGAATTCTTATGAGACAGAGTCAGAATGAGTTCGGAATCCCCTATTCTGAATTGGGAAAATCACTAGAAATTGTACAAAAATAATTATGGGTTAGAATTCATATGGATAAGTCCTTAATGAGTCTATTTTCAAGAGAATTAGACGGGAACATAACCCAAGTCCCGTACTATGAAATAATTAATTTGTAGTGAAGAGAGGTCGGAACTGTTAGACAGAGAAACATGGGTAACTTTAAAGAATAAACTCTGCCTATTGCTAAACCAAAAATTCTGAAATTTTTATGGTAATAATATATGTGAGTCTAGTTTTAGGGAAAATTAGCGTATCTTAATTTGAAGTTCCGTAGCTCAAGATATTAATAATTTAGTTACTGTGACTCGAGAAAATAGCTTAACTGGACTTTGAACAAATAGAGAGAAATTGAGAAATAGCATGTAATCCATTTTCTTTTATTATTGTTAGGTCGCTCGGGGTTGGAGATCGTCGGAGGCAGCATCACACTATCAAGCCAATACTTTTGGAGTATTGATACATATGTTAGAAATATCAAGTGAGTGGCATGTATAGGGACCTAGTTTTATGACATGTGTTATTATGATTTGGCCAAATGTATTGGCCTATTTTGAGCTATTGTATATGGCCATGAGATGTGGCTCATATTGATTATGGCTTATAAATCTAGCTAGTCATGTTATGATTTATTGCTTATGATGTGAAGATATGATTATGTTTGTTTGTCATGCATGGTTGGCAATATGTAATGTGTGTTGAATGCCATTGGATCCATGTAGATGTGTGTGCAAGTAAGGGTGACAAAAAGGCTTGGAAAATAGCCTAAGAGTTAACTACATGGGATGAGACACGCCCGTGTGTCTCAATTGTGTAAGGGACACGGTCTGGTGACACGGGCGTGTGGCCTAGCCGCGTGGTTCAATTTATTTGCTGACTTCATAAACAGAGAGTTACATGGCCTGAGAACACGGACGTATCGATAGCATAAGGGCGTGTGACCTTGTTTCATGAGAAAAATTTTTAAATTTTCCCAAAACTTTCCAAAGTTCTCGGTTTAATCCTGAACCTTTTCTAAAGTATGTTTTGGGTTTCGTAGACCCAAATAAGGAACTATGTGCATGTGATTGAATGTTTTAAAATACGAATAGAATTTTATGGCTCGGTTTGCATGATTGTTTGAGTTTAAGTCCCGTAATGCCTCGTATCCTGTCCCGACCTCATACACGGGTAGGGGGTATTACATATTACATGTTCAATCTAGACATGAAGGACAAAACCACGACTTCCTGCAGCTTGAGTAGCAGTGATGCATTGTTAGATGTTACTCATTACTTGTAATAGTAGAATTGTTTTAATTTTATTGTCAACATTACAGAATACTGTGGGATCACATCCTTTAGTTAGGACGATCAGAATGTAATGAAGTTATGATTATATTTAACATATCATAAAAGTTAAATTAATTGTTGAAATGCTCTAATAATTAATTTAATTTGACAATATTAAAATTAATTACTATATATGTAAATACTTGATTCGCATATATATATAGATGATTAAATTAAAATAATGTGAAAATATGCTTCACTTATTTTAATTTGTAAATCTACCTTTACCAATTTATTAAAAGTTGTATTTAATAAAATTCGATTAAAGGGATTAGGCTAGGATTTAAGTTAAGTTGATATCCAAGGAGAAAATCACGGTTTAAAGATAATATCCTAATATTCCTCTCAGTGGTTAATAGCTATCCAAAATAGTTCTGAATTTATAACAAGAAAAAAACTCAATTTCATGCTCTTACCAAAAATACTATCTTTTAACTAGTGCTAGCAAAGAGGAAAAAAAACTATTTTCGCTTTTATGATTGTTTATCATCTAGGTGGATTACATAGAGGCCGAGATTTTTGCGTTGGGACTGTGGTTTGCAACACGGGTTGAGGAATCAATATCATAACAATGTTGCTTTCAAATCATTAAAGCTATATTTTTCATCTTTTCTCCATCTAAGTTTGTTCCTCATACATAAATCTCTGGCTTGTGGCCATTGAAATATTTTTTTGCTGCGCTAAGGGACGTATCAACAATCCAACAGAAATTGTAGTCCTAACTTAAAAGAGTAACTGTAAAATTCATTACCTAGAATGACATTGGTTTTCTATGACTCTTGAATATTGAAGAATGAGCCCAACTTATATTTTAGACTAGCTTAATTTTTTTGTTTAAGTTCATTTTTTAAGTCTAATATTTTTGTCTAAATCCTCTCAAATTTTGGACTAACCTTTAGGCTTGCCTAAGTAACTTAACCTTTGAAAAGATCTACTGACATAATATTACATATGTGATAAAAAGTTTATTGCGTAAAATTTTAAAAATAGCAAAAAATAACCTAATGAATTTACTATCTATTATTTGTTCAAAAGTGAAATTTCAAATTAAAAAAAATACAGACTACAAATGACAAAATGAAAGTTCAAAAATAAAATTTACAACCTACTCATTACAAAATTAATAATACAGCTTGACCAATTATATAGGTTTAATTCACAATTTAGCCCCTAAAGTATACTCGTTTTCTTATTTTGATACTTAATTTTTTTGTCTCAATTTGGTACCTAAAATATGATTTTGTTGTAATTTTTAGTCCATTTTTCTAACAGATGTGTTAAAAAATTTTGTGTCTAATCAGATCATGCCATTTGTCTTTCTTTTTATAAAAATATATATTTTTTATTAAGTATGAATAAACTTAAAAAAAGAATAAATAAAAAATTACATATATATAAATCCCAAAAGTCCAAAAAAATTATAAATAAATATTATTAACCCAGAATAAATCAAGATTCATTAGATAATTCTTTGATCTTCATCTTTGTCATCTTCATCATCAAAATTCATCTGGGTTATGATAAATATTTTTTACTCAGCAACTTTTGCCTACGAAAAAGTTAATCTTTTTTTTCTTACTCTTGGTTTAGTGATTTAAAAATTTGTCGTAAAACTATTGCAATTTTTGAAACATTGTGTTTGTCATGGAAACACCCAGATCGCGAATGGGGGGCCTTTGAATGATCCTCTTCGAACTTGCATTGCTAGAAGTAGACATGGATGGCAAAGATGAACCTAAATTACCAATGCCAGCTTTTGAGCTTGAACTTGTGCTAGGAATTGGGCATGAGCTACCAGAGCCCTTGAGATTGAGCAAGGGCCTGAGCTTGGGATAACTTAAACTGAGTTTGAAAATTAGCTCTAAGTTGTGCCTGTGCTTGTGAGAATATAGGGTTTCCAAGCTTGGATGAAGCTACCATCCCCACATTCCGCCCATTGATTTTATTATAGATTCTTATAATATTTACTATTTTTATACAATACCTAAAATTGCTCATAATCCCTCTCCAACTCTTAAATAGGAGGATAATGCGCTTCAGCACACTCGAACTTGTATCCTCTTACACTAGTAATAATGTCAATACCAATCGAGTTAAGACTCGATCGGTAAATTCTTTATACATTTACGATTAAATAATATCGATAAAAAACTACCAAGAATCTCTATATTACTATGTAAAGTTTATTTTAGTTCTTTTAAAAAAGGTTTATCTAGCCTCAGGGGCGAAGCTAGAAAATTTTTTTAGGGGGCCAAATTAATTTTATATTTTTACTATAGTAAAAATGCAAATTTATCATTTTAATAGCCTATATCTTTATAATTTTTAAAGTATTAAATCAAATTTTTATCATTTTTGGAGGGCCAAAGTGTAATTTTAACTTTACTAATTTAAAATTTTATAAATTTTAAAGGGATCTAAATGAAAAGTTTTTCATTTTAGGGATGACTGGAGGGCACTGCCCCTGTCTAGTCCCTCTATTAAAAATTACTCCAGGTTAGTCCTTTTACATTAAAAAAAATTCAAATCATAATACCATTAAAATTTGTTGTTAAGTTATTAATAATACGGACAAAACATTTCATACCTAACTGATGATAAAAGATTGTATGAAATTGTGATTCCACATCATCTTTATCCCTTTCCAATAAGAGAATGATAAATCAAATTTTTCCTCTTAATTTTTAGCTGTTTTAGTTGGATTTGAATTTTTTTGCAGGAGGAAAAATCTGATTTGCCATTCTCCTATTGGAAAGTGATGAGATGACATGAAATCACAGTTTCATACAATCCTCCTTTCTCCCTAACTAAGTTAGCCATGATCCAACTCATAAAAAAAAGAACCTAACTATCCCCTTATTTTTTGGGGATGGTTGATTTTTTATCAGTTGAGTTAAGTTATGAGTAAATATAGATGAATTTTTCTAAATCCATCCTCCGAAGGAATCAAACATGATAATTTTTCATCATCCGGCTCAAGAAAAAGTCAATCAAGTCAAATAGATAAAAACGGATACCTATAAAATAAATCCATATGTTTAAAATAAATCTATATGTTATCCCCATATATATGAATGTCTCCATATGTAAAAAAAAAAAGTTATCCGATTCCATTTTTAAGAGTTGCAATTATATATTCTAAGTGTAAGGCCCAATTTTTGTCTGGGCTTACACCAAAAATCAAAAAAGAAAAAAACAACAAACACGAAATAAATTAAAAATTAAAGTCCAAATATCTCTAATAATGTCCAAATTTTACACACCATCAGGCCCAAATAATAAAAAAAGTAGCCTAAATACATTTTCTAACCCAATTAAACAAATACCCCAAAACCCTTTAACCCAATTACATAAAATCCTAAACCCAATTCTAATAGCCCAAACTCGAGGCCCAAAACACAAAAAAAAGGGAGTATAGCAGATGAGGGCACCAGAAGCTTCTGGAATCGGCCAAAGTGAAATACCCCGAAAATTTTTACAGTAAAATATTATCCGTGATATAGTAAAATAAGGAAATAAAGTGACAAAAAGGGAATTTTTGAGTTATGTCAATATTGGGAAGTGTATTATGATATATTAATTCAAGAAAGGACTAAATTGCAAAGATGAGAAAAGTCTTGTTGCACAAGAGTAAATACTCAAAATTTAAGGGGTTGAAGTGTAAATATAAAAAAGTTGAAGGACTAATGGTGAAAATATTTTAAGGTTGGAATGATCTAGAAACCAAGAAAATTGATGAATTAGGACCAATTTGAATAGGTAAAAAATTATGAGGGACTAAATCACAATTTTACCAAATTAAGTGATGACTCAAGGATGGAGTTCTAAAAGACCATTAAGGGCAAAATGGTCAATTAGTAAGAGAGAGAATTCTAGAATGTAATGATTATGTTGATGATATTTTAAATTAATTAATTAGATAAATATTATTTTATTAATATTTTTTTGAGATGTTTATTATTATATTATTATTTATTTAGTATAAAAGGAAGGAAAGATGGAGAATTAACATCACATTTCCTTTCCCATGCAACCAACGTTAGAAGAGAAGGAAAAGAAAGAAATTTTGTTTTCTTTACAATTTGGTCATTCCACTAAAAATTCACCATTTTCACCTAGAAATCAAAAGAATTTCCATAGCTACTAAGAGAGAAAAATGTTAAGGAGACCATGGGGAGTTAGAATATCAAGTTGGATTCAAGAAATAGAAGCTGGAGGAGAGAGAAAATCAAGTTAAAGATTAGAATCAATAGAACAAGGTAAGTATATCAAGATTTCAATATGTTATTAAGTTTGTTATTATTGACAAAGCGTGGAAATAATGTTATAGTAGAGTTTTTTTTTACATAAGATCCTATGTTCTTGATATGTTAGTGAAGAGAAAATAAGAGAAAGTGATGAGAAATGGTGTAGAAAAAGAAAATAAGGGTGTTATAACATGGTAATTAATATCTTGTACTAAAATAGTTTTAGACAGCAGCAGTAGTCTAACTTTAAAAAATCATTAAAAATTGTATAAATCTAATTATAGGATGAATAAAATATGAAATTAAATCTTATTAAGTCTAGTTTCTTATAGAAGAAATTATGTAAGCAATGGAATTGTAAATCATGAGATATGATGAATTTTGTGAGATAAGGTCAGAATGATTTCGGGTTCCCCTGTTATGACTTTATAAAATCATAAAAAATTGGATAGAAATAATTATTGGCTTAAATTTATATTTTTAGAATCATTAATGAGTCTATTTTCAATAGAAACAAACGGGAACATCATTCGAATTCTGTACAAGGAGATAATTAATTTTTAGTGAAGAAGGGCCAGAACTGTTAGACAGCAGAACAGGGGTAACTTTAAAGAATAAACTGTACTTATTGGCTAAACAAAAAATTATGAAAATTTTATGGTAAGAAGATATATGAGTCTAGTTTCAGAGAAAATTAGTGAATATTAATTTTGAGTTCTATAGCTCCATATATAAATAATTTAGTGACTATGATGCAGATAGACAACTTAAATATTCATAAAAGTAAATAATAAAAATTATGGATAATGTTACTTACAAGTGTGTTATCTACATTAAGGATGTGAAATGTAGAGGTGGAAGAGGAAAAATATGAATGAATATTCATCTAGCATGGCTAATTTGTATATTTTAGGCTCAAGGACTAAATTGAATAAAAGTAAAACTTTATGGGGAATTTTGTAAAAATGTCAGAAATGACCAAATTGCATGAAATAGATTATTTTATTATTTAATTACAAAATTGAATGAAATTATTAATTTAGTTCAAGATCGGGGGAAAATATGTTTTAGGGATTAAATTGAAAAGTGTTAAAATTATGGAAAATTCTGATATTTTATAGAGTTCATGAACTGTTATCAATACATTTGAGAATAATAGCTGGAAATAAGGATTAAATTGCAAGGATTTTATTTTCCCTGACCCTAAGGATGAAATCGTCATTAATTAAAAGTTTAGGGGCAAAATGGTAATTTTTCCTAGAGCATTAATTAAATGCATTAGAATATGAAATGAATGAAAATGATGATCAAATTTATTTATAAAGATCTGGACGACTCAAATATGAGACTTGATCGTAGAAAAGAAAATATATCGGATTAATGAAATTATAAACACAAACAAGCAATGAGGTAAGTTCGTGTAACTTGAATTATATTCTTAAATTGCTTGAGATTGTATGTTATTGATGTGAATATGATTTGAATGTTCATTGTATGAAAATTTATGAAACATTGATATATTTGATAAAAAAGGGAAGAAATCCCGGTTGAATGAAAGGAAATTTTGATGGATCTCTGAAAAGGAATTGATGGTAAAAAGGATCTAGCCCGGACGGGTGATCCTATCCTGATATAGCCCTCCCAAAGAATACGTGTAAATGGATTTAGCCAGGACGGGTAATCTAAATTAGGGTCTGAATTTAGCCTGGACTGGTAATTCAGATCCAAACTCATTAGATTAATTGTCGTTGCAGGGGATTTAGCCTGGACTGGTAATCCCACTGTAAGGATGAGGTTCGCGGGAGTGTGCTCTCTGATATGAAATGTGTAAGACCATGGTTGAAAGATACCATGGCAACCTGATATGAAATGTGTAAGACCATGGTTGAAAGATACCATGACTACTTGATATGAAATGAATAAGACCATGGTTGAAAGATACCATGGCAACATGACGGGAAATGAATAAGACCATGGTTGAAAGATACCATGGCAGCGTGACATGAAATGAATAAGACCATGGCTGAAAGATACCATGACAACATGACAGAAAATGAGTAAGACCATAGTTGAAAGACACTATGGCATCATATCAAAGATAAATAAAACCGTGGATGGGAGACGTGATGACATCTATTGAACAATTGATATTCAGGTAATATGTATCAGATGACGAATGATTATATGAAATAGTTGTGTGAAATATTTATAAGAACTGGTCATATGGAAATATATGTACAAAATAGTTGTATGAAATAATTATGAAGATAGATAAACAAAATAAGAATAAGTACATGTAATATAATTTATGTTAAGTTTGATATAAACTTTACCGGAATAAATATACATAAAATATATGGAAATGATGGTGCATGAAATATTGATATATACTTATGAAGAAACAGTAAGAGAATGATATGTTTCATGACATGTACATATATGATTACCTTTGATATGTTAATACAAGGAAATTATGTAAGTAAAGACAATTATTGAACTCAAGTGTAACATGTCGAGAAAATAAGTATATAAATGTTGAATTTATATGAAATATATGCAAGTATACTAACAATGATGTTGTTTGATGCTTAGACAAGTGTCAAGCTATTGATTGAATGATAACATGTTTAATTATAAGAAGTATTGAAATGGTAAGTACCTAGATGAAAATAAAATTTAAGATTTTGCAAAATTTTTTTTATGATCCCGATTTAATTCTGGTTGGTTTTTAATGTATGTTTGGGGCTTCGATGGCCTAATAGAGAGACGTTATGATTATTTTCAAAATATGAATAATAAATGACTCAGAATTATCTGAAAATATTCAGTAAACTCCGGTAATGCCTGTACATATTCCGGCAATGGATACGTGTAGGGGGTGTTACACAGAGAGTTGGGGCTCTCACGAATGGCTCCTCGCATGGCCTCCTTCGCACGTTTCCTCTGTATGGCTGGGTCTGCACAGGAATACACCAGAAGAATTGCTAACAGAATACAACAAATAAATGTATTTTATTTATTTATTTTTTACTCCAAAAATCAGGCTATAAGAAGTCATTGATTTCATCCCTGTATTTTTACGCACACAGAATATACACTACGCACACTACGCAAATCTAATTCCAAGAATCCAAGAATAAGAAGGTGATTTAAATTTTTATTTTCGTCCTTTTTGTACATATATTTTATTTGTTTTTTTTTTTAGAAAAGGAATGAGAAAGTTACCTTCGCATCGGTGAGACTCCTTGTCTTCTCCGTCGAGATCGGAGCAAGAAACGTGGATGTGCAAGTGAGAATAGCCTTTGAGTGTTGATTCTGTTGAAATAAAGGCTGTTTCCATACACCTCACCAATTTTAATGGTGTACTGGTGCTGAATAAGCCTTAGAAATTAAAGGCTGTTGAGTCAAAACCCTAAATGAATTGGGTGTTTGGCTTGCGTTTGGAAAGAATGGTTAATGGCCATTCAATTTACTTTAAGTTTTGGGCAAACAATGAAACGGCACTGCTTAGGAAGGAGTAACCCGCGCGTCAACCCGTCCAAAGATCCGGATCCGCGATTTTGCTCTTAAAAAGGGTTATTTTTGCGGAAAGCCCTTCTACTTTTGTACCGTGTTCCAATTAGTCCCTGTTTGGTCTCACATGTTTTTTTAATTTTTTCCTAAAACTTGTGCGTTTTTGCAATCAAGTCTGCGCTGCAGTACCACATTTTGGGGCCTGGACTATTCTCAATTCTAGTCCCTCTACACTCGCGCGCGTTACATTAATCCTATTTGTAATTATTTTATGTGTAAATTGACCCTTTCCTTTTAATTTTGTTTTAATTAAGTTTTTTTTATATTTTTTAGTCACTGCATATTGCTCTCTATTACATGCTAATTATATGTTTGGATATTTAATATGATTTTGGTTCTGTTATTTTATCATCTTGATAATTTGTATATTATTCGCAATAAAGTTCATGTTAATTTATGTATGCTGTTAATTTTGTGCTATTTTGTAATTTTTTTTGAATTTATTTACATATTTTAATATACTTCTTAAAATTCATTTATTTTATGTGTCATTTAAGTTATTATTAAGCGTATATTTAATACTTATGTTTAACTCACATGCATTATTAAGGCCATGGCATTTTTATATATATAGTTTTTTAAATAAATTTGTATATAATTGTGTTTTTTTTAAGTTATTACATATATAATTTATGATAATATTAAGTTAATCCTAATTTATATTTTAATTCAATATTATTTTGACATACAATTATTTCTAAAATTTCTTCACGTGTATATAACCCCTATTAAATTATTATAGTCTATATTATTGATTCCAAATTAATATTTCTTTTATATATCTTTTCTTTCCTTCTTTGAAATTATTTACATGTATAATATATTTGTTTTAAGAACCATATTTTAAATCATATAACTTATTTATTGTTTACACTTTCATGTTGCCCTTATGTATGTATTATCTATATGTTCCATCAATTCAAATCGATTTGTTACATGTAAAATTATGCTATATATTATTTGTTTTAAAATTTCCATTATAAATATAGTTTCATGAATATACATCATTAAATTTATGTATCTTGTAAATATAGTTTTTTTTTACCTTCTTGTGAATACGGTTATATTTTCTAAAATTTGTTATATGTATTATTTATATAATTACTTGATTTTCCATACATTATTAATTTCATATTTTTTTACAAATAATTATTTCTAAATTTATTTATATATATACATGTTTTATGAATTTGTTACGTACATTACATCTTATCATGTGTTTTATTATTCTTTTACATTTTATATATTATTTAAGCTATCATGCATATTGTCAATTTTAAATAAATTTGTTTTCCAAAATATTTTGCACATTACTTGGTCCAAATGTTTTATCCTACAATATTTATTTCATATAATTATATATCCTTAGATTTCATACAAACTTGTCAACTTATGTTATGCGTCAATTAACTCATCATTATTTTGAAAATGTCCTACACTATATTGACTTTAAATTCCATTTTATTTTGTACATATTTTGGTGGATTATTTTATATTGTGCCATATTAATTATTGTTGTACATCATTTTTATTGATTGTTCATCATCCATGATTAAGAATTTGTCACATTTTACTTAGAATAGTTGTACATAATTTTGGATTTGTTAATTGTGATTCGTTGTGTCCTATTATTTCATGTTCATAAATTCTTTCCTATGTAAACGTTTTGATACAATTCATTAAGCATTCCATTTTAAAATGGATAAACACGTTTTGAGCAAGCCTCCAATTTTCTTTATCATTCAAAAATTCTGAAATAAGGCAATATCCAATATGTGGGGAATTCGGAAAATCATTCTCAATCGTACTGGGTATAATTTTTTTGTGAACCAAATGTTTGGATAACCTTTTTATAATTTTAGTGTACGAGTTTTCAAAAATCAAAAATCAATCGTATTTTTAAAGGTATAAAGGAACGTATCCAATCGTACTGGGTATGTTACTGCATATCTTTGAAACGAGAGATTTTTGACCGCTAATTTGAACTATTCAAACATTTAAAAAAAATCATACTTCGAAAAATCTTTTCTTTTAAAACTTTTGATATAAGGACAACATCAAATCAATTTGGTACCAATTTTTGGGCGTAATGAGGGTGCTAACCCTTCCTCATGCGTAACCGACTCCCGAACCCGTTGTTATTTTACATGAACCAAATTTATTTTTCATAGAATAAAATGTTTTAGTAGGTGACCCAATCACACCTAAATTAAGAGATTGGTGGCGACTCCACATTTTTGTTTTCAAAAGTCGATCCCCATTGTTTTCAAGATAAAAAAAGGTTTCGACACTAAGGAAATCCATTTTTTACGTGTAAATGCTTAATGCCTAAGTAGGTGTACAAAGTTTATTGTGATCAAATACTTTATGGGTTGTCTTAGGTGTTGTAATTTGGTATGATACAATTTGTCTAAATTATCAATAATTTAGCAAAAAATTATAATAGTGTCATAATTTGAATAATTTTTAATGTAAAAAGACAAAGGTGAAATAATTCTCAGTAGAAAAACTAAAATGAATTTTCAATAATAGTATAGGGGCTCTTGGTAAACTTTGACCAACAACCCAAAGACACGATGAGAAAGGGGTGTCTCTCCTTCATTTTCAACAATCCTAGCACTATATTAGACCATCACTCTCTTTCTCCTTACATATTTCGACTCTCCACTTAATTTAGATGAACCGACTGATAAGATTCTTTAACCGCCTTGATCTTGTTGTTGGGATTCTTCCTTTTCTTTAGTAATATTATTAGCTTTATTATATATTATTTAAAGTTCAAATATATTATTTTTAAATAGTTTGTTATTCTTCTATGTATATATAGGTTGGTATTGTTTGACAAGATGGATATGAATAGAAAACTTCTTCTCTAAATTGCTTTCTGTTTCTCTCATTCCATATGGTATCGGTTGCCTATCTCAAACGAGGTTAGGATTTGATTCCAATGGCTATTGACAATTCCCTTTCCAACCCTCTTGACCCCAACAACCCCTTCACCATAGTCACAATCCAGAACTCTATCAAGCTCAACTCCACCAATTATCTTTCCTGGAAAACCCAAATAGAATCCATCCTCATAGGCTATGACCTCTTCAAATTCATTGATGGCACACATCCCTGTCCACCAAAAACTATCACTACCAATAACACAACCTCCATCAATCCTGCATATCAGACATGGCTACGA
This sequence comes from Gossypium hirsutum, assembly GCF_007990345.1. Lineage (NCBI taxonomy): Eukaryota > Viridiplantae > Streptophyta > Magnoliopsida > Malvales > Malvaceae > Gossypium > Gossypium hirsutum. The sequence goes on from NC_053435.1 coordinate 81,469,417, forward strand.
CAAGACAAAATCTTGTTTGGTGCATTAGTTGGCACCATCTCCCAAAACCTTGTACCTCTAGTCTTATGGTGCATAACCTCAGTTGAAACTTGGACAGTCCTAGCCAACACTTATGTTCATCCATCTCTTGGTCATATAAAAAAAAATCAAAGATAATCTCAAAAAAATTTCCAAAGGCTCCTAAACTATCACCAACTATATGCAAGCTATTAAAATCAAAGCCGATGAGCTTGCTACTTTTGGAAAACTGTTAGATGCAGAGGATCTTATTGAAAAAGTCCTAGAAGGGCTTGATGACACCTTCCAACCAGTTATCAATGCTGCCAATAGTCGCGATACTGCCATCACCTTTGATGAGTTACATGAGAAACTGATTAACAAAGAGCTCGCCTTACACAAATCCTCCTCAAGTGTATCAGTCACTGCCTACTCAACTCACACTCAACGCTCCAATTAGCGATTTCAACGGTCTCCTGCGCCATCTGCATCTCAATAGTACAATAGACCTATGCGTCCTTTTTGGGAAAATGTCAGTGGTGCCAAACTTAGGGGCATGTTGTCACTTAGTGCTCTCTCTTTCGTCAACAGTTCCCGAAGGTAGCCGTAGCTCCACGTCAGGTCAATTCGTCTACATCTCGTATGCCTCCATCATGGCAACCTCAAGCTCATGTAGCTACCTCCAATTCCTCATCTTCTGACCCCTGGCTATTAGAAAGTAGTGCTACACACCATATCACAACTGATCGCCAAAATCTGTCTGTTTACAATCCCTACACTGGCTCGGATGAAGTAATGATTGGTGATAGCTCTGGCTTTGCTCTTACTCACTCTGGTTCTACCACTTTTCACACTCCCTTTCACTCATTTACTTTATCTATTGTCCTCTGTGCTCCTAATATGAATTGCAATTTAATTTTTGTGTCTCAATTTTGCAAATCGAACAATGCTTCTATTGAAATCTTACCTTCTTCTTTTCTTGTCAAGGATCTACAGACCATGGCAGCTCTTTTCCAAGGTCAACCTAAGCATTGGTGTCTATGAGTGGCCCTTAAACTCCACCCCGTTACTTACTTTCTCTACAATAAAAACAACACCTCTTGTCTGGCATCATCAATTTGGTCACCCATCTCTCTCGACATTCAAGTACATGATTTCCTCTTTTCATTTAAATGTTAACACATCTTTTCTGTTAGATACATATTGCAATGCCTGTCATTCTAATAAGGTCACAAACTTTCTTTCTCCATTTCCACCTTATCATCTTCATCCCCTCTTGAAATAGTTTTTACTGATGTATGGACCTCTCCAATACACTCTGTCGACAAATTTAAATATTATATAATATTTTTTGATCATTTCACCAAATACATATGGTTGTATCCTTTAAGCCGCAAATCTGAGGCTCGTGATACTTTCATCTGTTTCAAAGCTGTTGCCGAAAAGTTCTTCAACACTGAAATTAAAACAATTTATTCAGATAATGGCAGTGAATACCAAGCCTTATTTCTGTTTTTCAACATCAATGAAATTTCCCACCTTAAATCTTCTCCTCATACCCTAGAGCATAATGGCTTTGCTGAACGTCGACATCGACATATAGTAGAGACTGGTCTCTTCCTTCTTTCCCATGCATCAATGTCTCTATCCTATTGGTCATATGTCATTTCCACAGCCGTTTATCTTATAAACTGTATGCCTATGCCCACCCTTCACAATGACTCCCCATACTTCAAACTTTTCGGCATTCTTCCTAACTATAGCAAACTCCAAAGCTTTGGTTGCCTTTGTTATCCTTGGCTACGTCCCTATGCCTTTCATAGACTTGAACCCAGATCGACCGCTTATCTTTTTGTTGGTTACTCGTCTTTTCAGAATGCCTATCTCTACCTTAATTTGTCTTCCCATCGCCTATATACTTCTCGTCATGTTCATTTTATTGAAACGGTCTTCCCTTTTACACAAATTGCTCCTACTCTCCCGAGAGCTACTCTCGTTACTATTTCTGAATGGTGCTCCTTGTCTATACCAATCATTACTTCATCTACCTCAACACCTATCACTATTCCCGCCTCCAATGCTCTATCTCCTTCGACCACTTCATTTGGTTCAAACCTTCAGCCATCCTCTCCAATTATTCTAGACCAAACCGTCTCACCAACCACTACACCTACTCAACCTGAATTACTAACCACCACCACCATACAGCCACCTTTACCCTCTCTCGGTATTATTACTCGTTCAAAACACAATATATGCAAACCTATTCAAAAGCTCAACCTTCATGCAAAACTTCACCACCCTAATCACAGTTACTTAAGCCTTAAAAGACCCTCAGTGGAGGCGTGCCATGTCCAATGAATTTGATGCTCTTCTTCGCAACGGAACATAGGAGCTTGTTCCATCGTACCCTACTCAAAATTTAGTAGGCTGTAAATGGATATTCCGTACTAAATATCATTATGATGGCTCACTTGACAGGTATAAAGCTTGTCTAGTCGTAAAAAGGCTTCCATCAACGCCTAGGCATCGATTTTACTGAAACTTTTAGTCCCGTTGTTAAACCAACCATGGTGCGCCTGGTACTTAGCTTTGCTGTTAGTCATGGTTGGGCCCTTCATCAGCTTGACGTCAATAATGCCTTCTTCCAAGGTACCCTTTTAGAGGATATGTTTATGACTCTGGGGTTCATTGATCGTGACAATCCTAATCATGTGTGTCGTCTTTGGAAAGTTATCTATTGGCTTAAACAGGCTCCGTGTGCTTGGTATCATGAATTACGATCATTCTTGCTATCCTTTGGATTTATCAACTCCATTGTCCATGCTTCGCTGTTTGTTTTTCGTGGCTATAGTACTGTAATTTATCTTTTTTTCTATGTTGATGGTATCATTGTTACCGTCAATACCTCTTCAGCTATATCCCAGTTTTTCAGCACCTATCTGCTCGATTCTCATTGAAGGATCTTTGTCGCTTGCATTATTTTCTTAGTGTCGAGGTCATTCCCCATGCTAATGGTTTATTTCTTAGTCAGCGCAAATACATTGCTGACCTTCTTTCTAGAGTTCAGATGACTGAAGCTAAACTGATTTCAACACCTATGTCTTCCTCGATGTCTTTTACATTACATTCTGGTTCCCTATTAGCAGATGTAGCTGCCTATCGCACCATTATTGGCAGCCTTCGGTATCTCTCATTAACACGACCTGATGTCTCCTATGCTGTTAACAAGTTGTTGCAGTTCATGCATCAACCCACAGCCGACCATTGGACTGCCGTCAAATGACTATTACGCGATCTTTGTGGTACCTTGGATCATGGCCTCTCCATTCATCATCATTCGTCTCTTGCCCTTCATGCTTTCTCTGATGCTGATTAGGCTAGTGAAAAGATGGCTTTACCTGTACAAATGCTTATATTATCTATCTTGGTCCCAATCCCGTGTCTTGGAGCTTAAAGAAACAGAAAACAATTACTCGGTCTTCTACCGAAGCTGAGTATCGTTCCATGGCTAATACAGTTGTCTTCTATCTGAACTCGGTGTCATCATACCACAACAGCCAGTGATATATTGCGACAATGTTGGAGCCACTCATCTTTGTGCTAATCCAGTATTTCATTCGTGCACGAAGCATGTTGCGCTAGACTACCACTTCATTCATGAACAAGTTCAAAGCGGTTGTCTTCGTGTGTCTCATATTTCCACTATCGACCAGCTAGCTAATGCTCTCACAAAACCGTTACCTCGCCAACAGTTCGTTAACATCGTTAACAGGATTGGCTTCGCTTCGACGTCGTCCATCTTGGGGGGCATGATAAGATCCTTCAACCGCCTTGATCTTGTTGTTGGGATTCTTCATTTTCTTTAGTAACATTTTAGCTTTATTATCTATTATTTAAAGTTTAAATATATTATTGTTAAATAGTTTGCTATTCCTCCGTGTATATATAAGTTGGTATTATTTGACAAGATGGATATAAATAAAAACCTTTTCTCTAAATTACTTTATATTTCTCTCATTCCATACCGACTTCTTAGCCATCACCACCATAGACTCTTCCCTTATTAGTATTATCTTGTATCAACAATATTAATTCTTATATTTCTAAAATATTATATATTTATATAAAATTTGATAAATTAAATTTGTATACATAGAAATTAAAGATTCCAACAATATAAAGTGAGATATTTATATCATATATTAATAACTTCCAAAAGAAAAGATCCAAAAATGAATCAGCTTTCGCTGGAACATGGTCCAACCCTAACTTGTTTCGCCAAATGCCTCATATTCATGCAAGGAAACTGGTAGAAGCTTCTTCATGAATTATGTTCTTTCAAATGGGGAAATTTTTGTCTAATCCTTAATTCCTAATGAGAGTTTTGCTTTTCTTTTAATAATGAAATTCATTTCATACAAAATCAAACACGAAGCAACTGGCAAAATCGCTTGATCCCAATTAATATTGTGATATCACATTGGTGGACGTATTGTTTTTTTTTTTACTGAAATTGTGTATTGGTTTGTGTCAAATTATTATTTTAAATTTATCGATATTTTGAAAATATGTTTAATATATATTTATAATTATTAAATAAATAATATTAAATAAATTTTAAATATAAAATATTCATACACCGGCTAATGCACAATAGTCTAATTAGTTTGATTTGTATCCACTGAAATTTCAACTAGAACAGAAAATGAATTTGATTGCAATGATTTATTACTGGAACCAATACGGAACCGACTCCACTGATGCAAACCCACAACTATAAAAGAAAAATAAAAACACCAACGTCATAGAAACAAAGCTACAACAATGTCTTGTTCTTTCCCACCATAAGATTTTTGTTTAAAAATTGTCTTAGTATTTTTTTAGGGTGATTAATAAAGAGAAGAAAATAAATTCGGACCAATTATTACTAAGCAACACATGTCAATTTGAAATTACTTCAGTTTAAAATGATGATAGCTCAAGTCATCCTCTTTTATTTGAAGAATTAACACTATAAAAAAAACCACTTTCAAGCCATTCAATACAACTTTACAAATTTAGAAGTCCAAAAGTTTAACAGTCATTGAAGAATTCGAATAACTAGAAAATTTCTAAAGAACACTGCATTAGTTTTGAAGAAAGCTGCTTTTTGATATTGTTCAACATATTTAGAGGTTAAACCCGTTTTCAAGAAAAAGTCTAGAAGTGTAAAAAACTCTTGGATCAAACCTCTTATCAATCCGGTTTTATCAATACAAAGAAGAAAGAACTTGTTCTTCAAGATTAAGTCTCAAAGATTTTTGAACCCAAACTCATTTTCAAGATCAACTCTTAACGAGACTTCATTGATTCAAGATCTAGTCTCGAAGGCTCTTGACTCCAAATCAAACCAAATTTTGAAGCAACTAACTCTCCAAACTCACTTTCAATATCAAAATTTGACAACCCTTAAAGCGAAGTGTATCCGTCCAAAATCAAGTCTAAATAACTCTCGAATCAAAGCACCATAAAAAAAACAAATGATTTATCTAAAAATTATAACTTATAATTTCATGAATGAATTTCTTTGATTTGTCTTCATATTTTTCCATATCATTATTCTACTAAAAATTTGTACATATAAAATTCTATTATAAATTTGGATGTATCATTTTGATATCTTTTAAGCTATCTACCTATCAGAAAACAAAGTAATCAATGGAGTTATTGTTAAAGCATCCCTTTGATTCAGTTTACAATAACCCCTTGAGTTTCATATTGGACTTAACTATAAGTAAAGGCAAATATATGGGCCACCAAAATGAATTGATTTTACAAAAATAATTTATTTAAATTTAATTATAAAAATATAAAAATATTTTATATATTATTTATTTTTGAATAGTGAATTGAGCCATCCTGAGCTGAGCCAATATTTAAAAAATTAAACTCAAACTTAGGGCGAAGTTAGAATTTTTATTTTATGGTATTAATTTATATATTTTTATGAGAATTAAAATAAAATTTCATCATTTTAATAATTTACATATTTATATTTTTTAAAAGACTAAATCAAAATTTCTCATTTTGGAGAAACTAATTGTGATGTCATTTTTTTCTTCATTTTGAAGAAACTAATTGTGATGTCATTTTTTTCTTCTAGATAAGAGATGCATCTATAATTGTGCATAAGATAGAACTATTGAATATATTAGGTCCATCAATACTCTATTTTTATCTCTAATCTTGTACTAATACAAATAAGAGTTAATTATATCGTACATCTTTAAACTATAATTTTTATTCTAAATTGATCCCTAAATTTTAAAATATTTTAATTTCATTTTTAATTTATCGAGATTTTATTAATAAGGTCTTTTGATTTCTAAAATTATTACTTTAACCGTTAAATGATATGTCAAATCATTTGTGACATAGTTTAAAATGGAAAGTTTAATGAAAAATGAATATTGTAAAAATCTTGATTTTGAGGCCTTCGAAGATTTTACAAAAGTTTTATTGCTAACTCTTTTTTTTTCGGTTTTTCTTTATTTTTAATTTTTACTTAGAAAAGTTATGCCGTACCATTTTATTTTTCTTTAAATTTTTCATTTTAAATTATACCACTTAAGATTTAACAAGTCATTTAACGATTAAATTAACGATTTTAATAATTAAAAGACTTGATTGATATAATATCAATAGTTGGATAATGTAATTAGAATATTTTAAAGTTTAAGGGCCAATTTAGATTGAAGGTCATAGTTTGAGAATATCTGGTGCAATTAACTCGTGCAAATAATAATGTTTTTACATTTTAGAAAATGACGCTCCATATTCTATCATGCTAAAAACCAAAAGGCAATAAAGGTTTAATTCTAGATTTAGCCCTTTTACTATGATAAAAAATAGAATTTAACACCTACTTTTTTAGCATAATTTGGTTTCTCTAGTGTTCTTTTTTTCTCTTATTTGATCACATAGTTATTGCCACATGAAATTCTAGTTGATCGAGTTCAACTAATAACAAATTTACATGCCTGTTGGTGTCAAGTGCTTAAGGGTTGTTTTTTTTCTTTTTTCCTTTAAAAGTCACTTTATCACTTTAACAACAACAATTAATGTTGTTATCAATTGAGTTTACTTATAACATTACAAAATTAAAAGGACCAAAAGATCTCAAATTAAAGTAGAACGGTCAGATTCCAAATATGTGGAAGGGACTAAAACCATAATTAGACCAACAATAAATGAATAAATTAAGGAATACTCTTTCATTAGGTCCTACTTAATAGTTACTTTGTATTCTTTAGTAGCTAGATCCAACATGTAATAAAGGATATAATTGCATTGCTCTTGTTGTTTGCCCACTTGCTTCACATCAAATGTTGTTTTTGTAATGGGCCAATTTACCTCGGGCCTAAGACCCAAAAATAAACAAAATACAAAACCAAAAAATAAATAAAAAGTCCCAATGTCCATTTACAGTCCAATTTTTACAAGGCCCAAAACTAATACAACCCCAAACCTAAACAGACTCAACACCAAAACCTAAAACCCAAACCTAAACCATCAACCCAATTAAACCAAACAAGCCCAAACTTAGCCCAATACCCAAAACTATTATCAAAAACAAAAACCCAAAGTGTCGCCGCCTAACCCTAAGCCCCTAGGCCTAGTCTGCCGTCGCCCATGTCAGCACCACCCTTGTCACTTCTCCACCGCCCTCAAGTGGCTTGCAACAGAGATTAAAATGATTAAAAACATTTGTAAATGGCTATAAAAGCCACCAAAATCAGATGTAATCTTTTTCGGACTCACATTGAATACAACCAAAGAGGTTTAAACATACAAACAAAGAAAAACAACAAGTATTTGAAGAAGAGAAAAACAAATCCAAACATGCCAAGGTCCTTTTATTTTTCATTTTTTTCTCTTTTATTTTCCTTTTTCGAAACTGTTATTTACCTATTTCTTTTCATTTTCCTACTTTACAAAACTATTTTCATATGTATACATATATTAAAAAGGAGTAAAAAGGAAGGAGAAAACTTAACTTTCTGATTTCACCGGAAAAATACGACTTTTGGCCTTCTCATCGCTGCAGACGGCGGTGCTGGCGCGAGTAATCGACGGCCAGCCCGACGACGATCGGCCAGAATTTGGCTGGACCCTCAGGCTTTCAGAGAGAACAAAATCGGGGGATTTTTTTTTTTGAGAAATGAAAGAAAATGAATTTTAAATTTTTTTTTGGCTTATATAGGGCCCTTCAAACGATGTTGTTTAAGGGCTGATTCTAATGGTCCAAAACGGCGTCGTTTCACTCTCCGACTCAATTACCCGACCCACTCCAAGCTAGGATCCGCGCTTTTTTAAACGGAAGGGTTAATTGTACATTTAGCCCTTCCGCTTTTCAAGTGTTTTGCAATCAAGTTTTTATATTTTTAATTTTTGCCCCATAACTTATTGCGATTTCGATTTGGTCCCTATTTGAACAACGTCATTTTGGAGGGTGGGGATTATTTCCCATTTTGGTCCCGCCTTGTTATTCGCGCGTTCAACTTGGTCCTTTTCATTTTTTTTATTTATTTCTGATTCGTCATAATCTCTGTTTTAAAATTCAAATTAGTCCCCTTTTGTTATTTTTGCTATTTTATTAATTAATTTAATGTTATTATTACTATAATTATATTTTCTTTTTATGCTTATTATTAATATATTAATATATTATTAATTTTATATTACTATTACTATTATTTTTGTGTTTCCTTTTTGTATTTTATTTACCAACTATTTTTAAATACATTTATTTCATTTTATCATTTTATTACTTATTTATTTATATTCTTCTATATAGATTTAAAACTTTAGATTTTTATTATATTATTGTTAATATCATCATCATTATTATTAATATTATGATTTTTAATTTATGTTACACTATATTTATTTATTTGTTTGTTTAGTACTAGTTTTTTGGGTTCCAAATTTTTAGTTTTTTTAATGATTATTTTTCTTCTATTTTGAATCTTTTATTTTATTTTCGTCCTTTATATTATCATTTACATTAATATACTTATTATTCTATTATGCATGCAAACACCGCAATCCATTTTACATTTCACCACAAACCCGCGTTACATTTTAAGCAATGCATTAAAATTTTTGTGTTTAAAATAAGCAATGCTTCGGGTTTTTAAAATTCGAAAGGTCGTTCCCTAACTTACGGGGTTTCAATTTTCTCGATAAATCCGAACAAACGAAATTTTTTTAATAATCTCGGGAATTATGAAAAGATCGTGTTCTAACTTACGGAATATGATTTCTTTCTAAAAATCGAGACAATCAAACATCTTCCAAAATAATTTTCGGTGTTTTTTCTCATTTCGGGGATTTAAGATATTGTGTCCTAACTTATGGGATATATTTCTTTTCCTCGATTAACGTGGAAAACGCCATTTTCTCAAAAAAAATTTAAAATAATATTTTAACAAAGGATCATATTTTTTAAAATCTTTTCAAAATTTCAATTTTCGACACTAAAGACACCAAGTAATCAACTAGGTACCAATTTTGGGCGTATCGAGGGTGCTAGTCTTTCCTCGTACGTAACCGACTTCTGAACCCGTTTTCTAAATTTTGTAGACCAAAAATCATTGTTTAATAAATTTAAACTTTTATTAAAATGATTGAATTATGAGGTGATTTGGTCACACCTAAATAAAAAGGATTGGTGGCGACTCCCACGTTCGTTTTCATTTTCAAGATCAAAGTCGACCCCTTTTTTTAAAAAATGGTGTTGACAGCTTGGCGACTCCACTTGGGATCCAAAATAAGTGAGTGAAGCTATGAGTTGATTACATTTTATCTTTTTGTCGAAAATTGAAAATTTGGTTTAAATTTACGATACTTTCGTTGCATTTCATCTGTCTTTGTTGCGATCTTCATCATTTTGGTTTATATTTGCTTTAGTGGGTTGAGTTTTTGGTATATTTCTACACATGCATCGCATAATTGGTTGATTTTACCTTTTTTAAGTTGGAGTGAGAAAATATTGCTTCGTGAGGTCTTCACCTCCGTATAGGATAGTGGATCGCTTTCGAGATACATCCGTACCTATGTTTTCGTAAGATTTTCATCTTCGCGTAGCCATAGGAAAATGTATTCCCTTGAGCTGAACTCGGTCCATATGAGCCTATAATGGGTGAGGATCGAGGAATCTACTAGTTTAGGTACATTTACCTTAGAACCGAACCCCATGTAGCGAGCTTTAAGAGCCCACCTTAGGTAGAGCTATACCAAACCCTAGTGGCTACCCGAGTAGGTGCTTTACTTATTATTTTTCGCTTGCTTTAAACTGTGTATGAAGTACTGACTTATTTTGTTTTACTTTTATTGTAATTGCATGGCATTGTCATTACAAAAAAGGTGTTGATTCGCATTCGGTTGCTAAATAGATAACTTGTCATGGAAAAAGGGTTTCTTGATAATGTGGAGGTTAATACGGCTATCCAGATATTGGCCGAGACAACGCAGTAAGAAAAGGGTGATAGTTTTACAAAAGGGTTGTGTTAGAGTTGTTGGATTTTACTCGTGTTAGCGTAACCCAAAATAATCTTCAAGAGAAGAAAGAAATATGGGATCAATGGGATGACGAGATCAAGCAACTATTCTATTGTAATTATGGTGATCTGCCCTATCTACTCGATATAAAAGTGGACAAGCACTTATTCCGAGCTCTTGCCTAGTATTAGAACCCTGCTTATAGTTGTTTTACTTTTGGAAATATGGATTTGGTACCTACTGTGTAAGAGTACATGGCCTTGCTCTGTTACTCAAAGATTCAAATTGACAAGGCTTATTCCAAAGCTGCCAACATCCCAACATTTTTAAAAAAGCTGATGAAGATTATGGGAATGAGCGAACAGTGGATTGCAACCCAAATAAAGCAGAAAGATGATAGTAAGTGCATTCATTGGAGAAATTTGAGAGATATGATCCTAGCACATCCTTATGTGAAGAAAATGGTTGATATCTTCGCGTTAAGAATTTATGGATTAGTTATCTTCCCTAAGGCTTTAGGGTATATAGACAAGGCGGTCTCTGATTTATTTGACTGACTTGATAAAAGGGTCACACTAGCTCTCGCAATTTTGGCCAAAACTTTCAGATCCTTAAACGCATGTCGAAGAGTGGGTGAAGGGAGATTCATCGGATGCGCACAACTCTTACTAGTGTGGTTCCACAGCCATTTTTAGAAAGTGGAAAATGTCTCATATTGAATCTTCTCCGAAGACTATTCTCCTCTGAAAGAGTTAGTGGCTACGTCAAGATGAGATGATATTACAGAAGAGAAATGGATGATGATTCTCCAAAATCTGCAAGACGAAGACGTCGAGTGGAGAGCCCCTTGGATGGTCATTAATGAGATTCTATACTGGTGTGGTGATTTTGATTAGGTTCCCCTGCTTGGAATATGAGAGGCTATCGGTATGCCCCTCTACTTGCGTTAAGGCAGTACAGATCAAGATAATTTACGCCAACAACACAAGGATTAGTTTAGTGCGAGTTTGTATACAAAGGAGATAATTACAAAAAGAAAGTTTGTGAAATATCGAACACCTGAAATCGAACTCGCAGAATGAAAATATTTGCAGCTAACCCAATGACTACCCCTGATTATGACCGGTGGTGGGGTCAGAGAATCAACGACAACATCCCTACGTCAGACTAAGATAACATCCAATCAGTGGAAGAACACTTGCATGTAATCCCATTTGAGCTAGAGATCATCAAACAGGATTTTGAGAGAAAGAGTTTGGAGCTAGAAAAAAGGATAGAACAATTGGAGGAGGAGAAAATGCAGCTCAGACTAGATGTTGACATCTAGAAACTAGAAGTCGAGAAGCTGTGAAAGGGAAAGAGTAAGGCTGAAGAGGATTTAGACAGTTTGAAAACAGACTACAAGAAGCTGTGGAGGTCAATGAGAACCGCTGGTCTGGGAAAAATGTCAAAACAATGGCGGCGAGAAAGTAAAGAGGAAAATAGTAGAGCCAGTCAACAGGAAAGGAAATTTCGAGATGCTCAAGCACAAGAAGACGTTCTGCAAGGGAGTTAAAAACTCGAGTGTCAGAGTTAGAAAGATTCCTACATCAGTATTGTAGTCGTAACTCTGTAATCGAGTTGAAGGCTAGCCGGAGCAAAATTGAAGAGGTAAAAGGAAAGATAGAAGAACTCAAAATCGCACTACAAAATTATGAACTTTGAGTTGAACTCCTAGAAGCAAATAATGAGCCGTGGCAAAAGCAGCTTCATCGGTCTCAAGATCAGTTTAGGGATAAGGATTACGTCATGGGTGCAGTTTTGGCTCAAGTACGAGAGGTGGCTGGTCATTTACAAACCTTAGCAATCCAAGTTAATGTATTGAGTTTGAAATACGAGTTAAAGTTAGATCAAGGCCGTGAGTTAGCTTGCCTTCTTAGGAAGGTCAAGTCCTGAAGTATTAGGGCGAGGCCTTATATGTAATCCGTTTTATGTAAGAAAATTTATTTTCTAGAAAAGTTACTCTGATGAAATTGAATTAGAATCAATGCCTTTTTTGCATGCATTTTATGCATTAGCATTGCATTGCATCGTGTGCATTAAATCTCACAAAGAGATCCTAAAATCATGGCAATTACCCTAAAATATCGTTACGGAATACGAGGAAAAACTAAAGTAATGGACCAAAGGTTGGAAAGATTAGAGCAAATGCAAAAAGAAATGCAAGATTAGCTGCAAATACAAATACAAGAACAATTGGCTAAAATTCAACAAGACATGAGGGATCAGATGCTAGAATCCCAAAAGAATATGATGAGCCAATTAACCCAGTTATTAAATAGAGGGTTCGAAAAAGGAAAGAGCCCTATAGTCAATTTTGAGGATGATAACGAGGACCCTGCTTATCCTCCAAGCTTTACCCCAACAAACATCCAAGCACAACCAAACGCATATCTACAAAGGGTGTCTGTTAACATTAGGCCTCAATATCAGACTAGTACCTCGACACTAACAAGCTTCCCGACAGGATCAGGCTCCAACCCAGGAGACCATCCAGCGAATCCTGTTGTCCCCGATCTTGATGATATAGCAGAAATAGTAAAGGCGAGAGTGGAGCTCCTAAAGTAACTTGAAGACCGATGCAGATGGCTAGACGAGAAATTCAAGGCATTAGAAAACGTTGATTACCACTATGGAGTTGATTCTAAAGACTTGAGTCTGGTTGCAGATCTAGTGCTCCCACCCAAGTTTAAGATCCTGAAATTTGAGAAATATAATAGGACCAGCTGTCCCTAAGTTACATTACGATGTTCTATCGAAGGATGACATGATATTTTAATAATGATCAGTTGTTAATTCACTATTCCAAGATAGCCTGACGGGGGCTGTAGCCAAATGGTATAATTAGTTAAGTCGTGTCCAAATTAATTCATAGAAAGACCTGGCACAAGCCTTCATGAAACAATATGGTCACGTAAAAAATATGGCACCCCACAGAATCACATTGCAAAACATGGAAAAAAAGCCAAGCGAGAGCTTTAGGCAATATGTTCAAAGGTGGAGGGAAGTCGCCACGCAAGTCCAACCACCTCTGTTAGAAAAGGAAACGACAATACTCTTCATGAATACCGTGAAGGCTCCATTCATTAATCACATACTGGGAAGCACAATTAAGAGTTTCTCAGACATAATAATGCGGAGTGAGATGATATAAAATGCAATAAGGTGTAGAAAAATAGAAGCCGGGGAAAACGTCAGGAGATCTACCTCGAGAAAGAAGGAAAATGAGGTAAATAATGCGAGTACTATGACAATGGCTATTCAAAATCGATTACTGTAAGTCAGCCAAGGGCAATGACTACTAGCCATCAAGCCCCCCAAAGCAAGAATCCAACACAAGCCAAAATACGAAGAAACTCCAATTTACGCCTATCCCAATGACGTATAGGGAGTTGTACCAAAATTTGTTTAATGCACATATGGTATCCCTTTTCTACCTAAAACCTATGCAACCTCTATTCACGGGACACTCGATCGAGAACTGCTGGAAAGAGAATCAAGATGAATATAGCAGAAGTGAAAACCCCACTGAGAAGGGTTTGGAAGAAAATGGTAGAAAACGGATTAATCACACAAGATTTAGGGGAGAAATCCCGAAAAGTAGGGAACTACTACGAATTTCATGATGAAGAAGGTCATGAGATTCAAAGATGCAGTGAATTCAGGGCCCTAGTACAAGGTTTGATGGACAATAAGGAAATAGAATTTTTTGAGTATACCGAAGGCCCAAAACGAGAAGATGTAAGCGCCTCAGAAGAGATGTCAATAGAAAAGATCTATAAAGTCAACCACCTAGTGGTTATCTTTAAACAACCAAGAAGTAATGAAGCTGGAATACAAATTGCACCAAGAGTCATAATACAAAAAACTTGTAGCCTTTCCCTATAAGGACAACAAGAGGGTTCCCTGGAATTATAACTGCAACGTGACGATCACAGGAGAAGAAAACCCAATAAGCACTTCAGAAGAAGGTCAAGATGTGGGTTTCTATGCGCACATTTGAAGACACTACGACCCATCAAATGCAAAGGCTGAGCCTACAAAAGGAAAAGCCTTGACGGTTGAACAAAAGAAAGAAAAGGTGGCTAAACTTGAATCACCTGTTAACAAGCCGGCAACTGAAGAGGAGGCTAAAGAGTTTCTAAAATTCTTAAAGCATAGCGAGTATAGCATTGTGGAGCAACTGCATAAATAACCAGCTCACATATCAGTGTTAGCTTTACTCTTAAGCTCGGAAGTACATCGTCGCGTTGATAAAAATATTAAATAAAACTTATGTCGCTAATGATATCTCCATCAACAAGCTAGACCGTCTGGTCAGTAACATAAGCGTTGATAATTTTATCTTTTTTAATGATGATGAAATACTGCCAGGAGGCATGGATCGACGAAGACTTTGTACATCACCACCCACTGCAAGGGGTATACATTGCCAGGGGTGTTAATTGATAATGGATCCGTACTGAATGTCTTGCCCTTATCCATACTAAACAGATTACCAGTGGATAGCTCTCATATGAAGACGTGTCAAAACATAGTGAGAGCATTCGGTGGTACCGAAAAAAAGGTGATGGATAGAATTGAGATCCCTCTTTTGATTGGTCCAAACACTTGTGAAGTAGATTTCCTGGTGATGGACATCAAGCCTTCTTATAATTGCTTGCTAGGGAGGCATTGGATTCACTCAGTTGGGGTAGTTCTGTAATCACTGTACCAAAAGATAAAATTGATAACTGAGGGTCGACTGGTAATGATAAACGCAGAAGAAGACATTATTGCATCCGTAACCAGTGACGCGCCATACATAGGGGCAAACGTTGAAGCGATAGAATGTTCTTTTAGGTCACTGGAATTTGTAAATGCAACCTTCATAGTCGAAGGGAACAAGATCCCTATGCCCAGAATATCTAAAATTACGAAAATGGGCCTACGACTGACGGTTGGAAAGGGACCTATGCTGGGAAAAAAACTCGAAAAATATCTCCAAGGGAGAGTCAAGGTACCAGTTCTGATGGATAAAAGAGATCGCTTTGGCTTGGGATATAAGCCAAATGTGAAACAAAAGAAGAAAAAGTTAGATTAGAAGCAGGAAAGAAGAATGACATGATTAAGCGGGGAAGAAGTCAAATGGTAACTGATGACTTTTCCCCATATATCTAGAACATTTGTGTCAGGAGAAATTATTTACTCTGAACGGAAGATGACAAGAAAAGAAACTGCTGAAGAAATGATGGGAAATTTGAACCTCAATGCCATATTTGAAAAGGGAATTTTGGAAAGAAATTTATTGGGCATTCGCCCTTATGTACCTGGAAGTGTTCTGAATAATTGGACTGCGGAAGAGATTCCTATAGTTTTTAGAGCTAATTCAGAGTAATGTTCAAAACACACTTGTTGCTTTAAGCCTAGGGGCAATAAGAATCCTTTTTGTGAAATAGGCCTATGTCCAATGTCTTTATTTCAATGAAATACATTTTTCTGTCTTACTACAAGCAAATATTCTTCTATTCTTTTATTTCATTCATAATCACACCATACAGATAATTATTCTTAGATTCTTTTCTTCATTGGATTTTTTTTCATCCTTATAATAGGTCTCCAGATATCAATGATACGAGTGACGCCGCTACTAACTCATAATATCCATTTGAGCGAGATATGTTTTAGAGGAACCTCAGGACTTTGAAGATGATAGAGATTGTAACCTATCTCTTGATTTGTTAAGGATGGTGGAACAAGATAAGAAATAGATTCTACCTCATAAAGAGTCAGTAGAGATTGTGGTTTTGGAAGAAGGAAAAGAAGTAAAAATTGGAGCTTGCATTGCCACAGAAACAAAGCGAGACTTCATTTAGTTACTCCAAGAATTCAAAAATGTTTTCACGTAGTCATATCAAGATATGCCTGGACTAAGTACTGATAGTTCAATAGAATCTTCGAAGGATGAGGCCCGATGTTTTGCTAAAACTAAAAGAAGATGTCAAGAAGCAATTTGATGCTGGTTTCTTACAAGTAGTCAAATACTCAGAATGGGTAGCCAATATCATCCCTATCCCTAAAAAAAAGGGAAAGTATGAATGTGCATAGATTACAGGGATCTGAACAAAGCCAGCCCGAAGGACAATTTCCCATTGCCCCATATCGGCACCTTAGTGGACGACACAGTAGGTTACTCATTATTCTCCTTCATGGATGTCTTCTCAGGATACAACCAAATAAAGATGCATCCTGAAGACATGGATAAGACCACATTTGTAACCATGTGGGGAACATTTTGCTATAAAGTGATGTCATTTGGCCTGAAAAATGCGAAAACAACATATCAAAGAGCATGATTGTAGCACCCCAAACCCGGCCCAAACGTTATGGCCGGATTCGACATGCCACATCGAAGCATTCAAAACATTTTTGATCCAGAAAGAAAACTTACTGAGTGTTTTAAAAGATGATTTCATTATAGGTTAAAGTGAATGGAAGCTGTGCACCAAGTAGGAAACCGGAAAAGAGGAGGTGAGTCCATCGGACTGCTTAAGTACCAAACTCCCTTCAGATCCAATCCTAGACATGCAAACCGCCATTGCCATACCTTAACGTCATGTATATTTCTAGGAAACCGATTTGATTAAGTCCTTTTTAGGAAAAGTGATTAATTTTGGAAAATATCTTCATTGCGGAAGCTTTGCTTGTTTTCTTTTATTTTGAAGTCAATTACTGTTTTTGAAAATGCGCCCTAAAGCTATCTAATTTCAACATTTAAAATATAAATATTACCTATCTTAATAAAACATATAAAAACCATCAAAAATAAATAAGCGGCCTTATTACATTTAAAAGCCCAAAACCTCAAACGTAATTAAAAGGATGTCCAGTTCACCAGAAGAAAATCAAACTTTCAGAACGAGTGGCCACTCCGAATTCTCTCACAGCTCCAAGCCCACTATGGTTGGGGATTTCCTGCGTGGATGAAAATAAAAGGGGTGAGTTTGGGGAAACTCAGTGTGTAAGGAAAACCTATTCAAAGCCCAAGTCAGCTCAAGCCTATTGGGCCTAAGCCCATTCAGGTAACAGTGGTACTGGACCAGAGCCCTTTTCAGATTACAATAAACTGGGCCTTAGCCCCTTATTCAGATAACAATATGGCCCATAGGCCCATTTCAAAATACATGCAACATCAATAACATATGCAAGCCCATTTGGAGAGACTACTCAACCCACCAACCACTACACTCCACCTATACCAGCCATACACTCCATGTGGGGATAGCTCAACCCACCCAGCCCAACATTCCACAGTTGCAACATTGCTGCTCAGTCAACAGTAAATTGAGGCAAAGCCTCCAGTACGTGGACAAGCCACTTTTAGTACTTCCTCCGTCAATATCCCAATCCCATGCATCAGATAATAACAACATGGCATGCAGTAAATAACAACAGTCAAACATGCATTTAAGTCAATTTAACCCTAGGGGTATTTCGGTAATTTATCTCCTAAGGGTAAAACTGTAAATTTTCTACTTTTAAAGGTATTTTAGTAATTTATCTATTTTAGGGTTTTTCATGCATATTCCTACCTTTCACATACTACAGAATCACGTACCGAGGGTTCTTACCGAATTGGGCCCGTTGGCCCATCATTCCAATTTTAGCCCATTAAGCCCAAAAATATCGAGGACACAGAAATCATGCACTTTGCAGTCCAAACATTGCAGCTTACCAAAAAGATTAATCGATTTACCTCACGAGCATTCGCACACTCGTAAATCTACAAAATACTGATTTTCGGCATTTCAGATTTTCGACTTTTGCCGATCTAGACTAAGAAAGAGGGTGTTAGTTACACACGTGTTTGCGACGATATGCTGATGAGATCCACACACGAACTGCCTACAATTGGATTACTAACACATTAATCTAACTATTCAAATACGAACTACGTATTAACCCCTTACAATATTCGGCCAACCACACCTACAGATTAGAGTAAGCTTATAAGAAATCAATAAGCAACTCATTAACAAATTTTTGTCGGTGTTTACCACATAATCATAATTTCACTGCAAGCTGTCTTCCTGAGCAACAGTCACTAAATCATTTATAACTGGAGCTACGAAACTCCAAATCAAGTGTCGTTAATTTTACCTGAAAATAGACTTATATATCTTCTATCCATAAAATTTTTAGAATTTTTGGTTTATCCAATCAATACCAGATTTTTCTCAAAGTTTCGCATGTTTCACTGTTTGACTAATATGATCACCCTTCGTTACGAATCAAATTTCTCATTGTACAGAATTCAAAATATGTTCT
Source organism: Gossypium hirsutum (assembly GCF_007990345.1). Taxonomy (NCBI): domain Eukaryota; kingdom Viridiplantae; phylum Streptophyta; class Magnoliopsida; order Malvales; family Malvaceae; genus Gossypium; species Gossypium hirsutum. The sequence continues at coordinate 81,488,305 of NC_053435.1, forward strand.
CGTTTATTTCATTTGAAACTAGACTTATTAAGCTTTAATTACATAATTTATTCAGCTTCTAATTCATCTCTCACAATTTATGGTGATTTTCCAAAGTCACGTTACTGCTGCTGTCCCAAGCAGATTTTTTACCAAATCACTCTTTCACACATACCTTGCATGCATGTTATTTAAACATGTATATCACCAATCAATCATCATATATCTATGATTTTACTTAAGTATAATCTTCATTTCATCATTTTAAAGCACAACATGTTAGCCGATTTTTCCCCTTAGCATCTAAGGCACATGCATGCTCACTTGTTTGGCTCAACTTCACCTATCTTCTATTTTTCATCAAAAGAACATGAAACAACAACCATTTCCTTCATTTTAATTCATGACTAAATGCTCACAACACAGCTAAAAACCAAAATATGCTTCAAGAGTTAAGGTAGAATCAAGAAGAACTCATGAACCTCAAAATAGAAGCAAGGTACCATGAACTTACCTTCAATTTTCTTCCCCAAGTGACCGAACATTCAAGAGCTTTCTCCTCTCTTTTCTCTTCTCTAACTTTAGGCTATGATGAACAAAGATGGACCAAACTTTGTTCTTTTCACCCCTTTTTCTTTCAATAAAATTTCATATTTCATCCATTTAATTCTTTAATACAAAAGACATGAAATGCCCATCATGGAACATTTACCTAAACCATTATCATGGAACATTTACCTAACCCATTATCATGGAATATTTACCTAATCCATTATCATGGAACATTTACCTAACCCATTATCAATTTGTACCATGAATTATGGATATCAAGTGCTCATATTGTCTACAACAACATGATGGTTGGCCACTTCATGTAAAATGGGAGGTTTGTCATGCAAATCCTCCTATTTTGCACTCCTATTTATTTGGCCACTTCAATTTAGCTTATAGCATTTTCAAACATTTTCACATAGGTTCTATTTCATAATTTCACTCACAAATGACAAAATCAAAGCATGAAATTTTGCCAACATTCACAGAATTCCCGAAAATTGGAGCGTTACAACTCTACCCTCTTTAAAGAAATTTCGTCCTCGAAATTTACCTGATCCAACTAGTTGAGGGTATTGTTGACGCATAGTCTCTTCTGGTTCCCAAGTAGCTTCTTCCCTTCTATGATTACGCCAAAGTACTTTCACTAACGGGATAGATTTCCTTCTGAGAACCTTAACATCTCGAGCCAATATTTGCACAGGCTCCTCCTCAAAGGTCAAATCAGTCTGAACTTCAATTTCTGCAACTGGCACGACATGAGCAGGGTCAGCACGATAACGCCTTAACATGGAGACATGAAAAACATCGTGAATCCTGTCTAACTCTAGAGGCAATTCCAACTGATAAGCCCCTGGGCCTACTCGCTTCAAAACCCGATAAGGCCCAATGAACCGCGGACTCAACTTGCCCTTCTTACCGAACCTTAATATCTTCTTCCAAGGAGAAACCTTTAAGAAGACCATATCACCTACTGAGTACTCAATCTCCTTACGCTTCAAATCTGCATACGACTTTTGCCTATCAGATGCTTCTTTTAACCGGTCCCTAATTATTTTGACCTTATCCTCAGTATCAGCTACCAACTCTGGTCCAAGAATTTGTCGCTCTCCTAGTTCGGTCCAACAACTAGGTGTACGACACATTCGTCCATACAGTGCTTCATACGGTGCCATTCGAACACTCGCCTGGTAACTGTTATTGTATGCAAATTCTGCCAACGGCAAGTAATCCTCCCAACTACCTCGAAAGTCAATCACTCATCCCCTCAACATGTCCTCTAGAATCTGAATAACCCTTTCCGATTGACCATCAATTTGGGGATGGAAAGCCGTACTAAAATTCAATCGCATTCCCAACGCCTCATGCAACCTTTGCCAAAATCGAGATGTAAATCTGGGATCCCGATTAGAAATAATTGAAACTAGGACTCCATGAAGTCGTACAATCTTCGCCACATACAGCTTGGCTAACTTTTGAAGTGAAAAGTCAGTACGAACAGGTCTGAAATGGGCCGATTTGGTCAACCTATCCACAATCACCCACACCGAGTCTTTCTTTGATGATGTCAAGGGCAGCCCACTCACAAAGTCCATGGTTACCCTCTCCCACTTCCAAAGTGGTATCTTCACTGACTGTAACAGTCCAGAGGGTAATTGATGCTCAGCTTTCACTTGCTGGCATGTCAGACATTTCCCTACAAACTCTTACTTTTCGTTTAAGTCCAGGCCACCAGTACAATTCTTGCAAGTCGTGATACAACTTATTCCCTCCAGGATGCATGGCACATAGTCCCCCATGAGCTTCCTTCAATATTGTCTGCCTTAAATCAGAGTCCCTCGGAACACAAATTCTTCCTCGGAAACATAGAACTCCATCACCATTTAAACTGAACTCAGAAGTTTCCCCTTCCTTAACTTGTTGAAAACGAGCAACCAAAGACTCATCTTCCAACTACTTTTCCTTAATCTGGTCTACCCAGGTTGGCCTTACTTGCAATTCAGCCAACAAACTGCCTTCATCATACAGACTCAAACGAGCAAACATTGCTCTCAGATCAGATACGGTTCTACGACTTAAAGCATCGGCTACTACATTAGCCTTGCCTGGGTGATACTCGATCGAACAGTTATAATCCTTAAGTAACTCAATCCATCTCCTTTGCCTAAGGTTCAGCTCCTTCTGAGTCAACAAATACTTAAGACTCTTATGGTCAGTGTACATAATACACTTTTCTCCGTACAAGTAATGTCTCCAAATCTTAAGTGCAAATATCACTACTGCCAACTCTAAATCATGAGTCGGATAGTTCCATTCATGAGGCTTAAGCTATCGTGATACATATGCAACCACCTTACCCTCTTGCATTAACACGCAGCCCAAACCCACGTGTGATGCGTCACTGTACACACTAAAATCCTTCCCAGACTCCGGCTGAATTAACACAGGTGCTTCAGTCAGAACTTTCTTCAACTTCTCAAAAGCTTCCTGCTGCTTCTTAGTCCATACAAACGGTACTCCTTTCCTTATGAGTTTTGTCAGAGGTACTGCCATCACAGAAAAACCTTCCACAAACCTTCTGTAGTATCCTGCCAACCCTAGGAAACTTCGAATTTTTTACACCGTCCTAGGTGGCTTCTACTCCAAAATTGCTTTAATCTTTCAAGGGTCCACCTTAATCCCTTCGGCAGAGACCACATGTCCTAAGAAGGTTATCTCCCTCAACCAAAATTCACACTTGCTGAACTTCGCAAAGAGTTCCTTCTCCCTTAACACTCGCAGCACTATACGGAGATGCTCATCATGTTTCGCTTCAGTTTCAGAATATACCAGTATATCATCAATGAAGACGACTACGAATCGATCCAAGAATGGTTGGAACACCCGATTCATTAAATCCATAAATGCTACAGGAGCGTTCGTCAGTCCAAATGGCATAACCAAAAACTCGTAATGACCATACCGAGTCCTGAATGTCGTCTTATGGATATCCGCCTCCTTGACCCTTAACTGATGATATCCAGATTGGAGGTTGATCTTAGAAAATACAGAAGCCCCTCTAAGCTAGTCAAAAAGATCGTCAATCCTTGGCAGTGTATACTTATTTTTAATCGTCAGTTTGTTCAACTGGCGATAATCAATGCACATCCGCATCGTACCATCATTCTTTTTCACGAATAGCACCGGTGCTCCCCACGGAGACACGCTTGGCCTAATGAAACCCCTATCCAAGAACTCTTGAATTTGAGCCTTTAACTCCACTAACTCCTTCGGTGCCATCCTATACGGTGCGATGGACACAGGCGCCGTTCCATGCAACAAATCTATTCCAAACTCAACTTCTCGGTTCGGAGGCAATCCTGGAAGCTCCTCCGAAAAACATCTTGGAACTCCTTTACGGTCCTCACCTTATCCACTGTCAGTCCCTCCTCTTTTGACTGACTTACAAATGCCAAATAGACCTCACAACCTTTTCGAATCCACTTTTCGGCCCTTAATGCCGGCACCATATTGGACAAATAATCCCTTCGCTCACCTATCACCATAACCTCCTCATCCTTTGTGGTCCTTAACACTATTTGTTTAGCAGCACAATCCAAGGTCGCCTTATGCTTAATAAGCCAGTCCATTCCCAAAATAAGATCAAACTCTCCGAACGGTAACTCCATCAGATCTCTAGGGAAAATCCTACCTTGAGTTTCTAAGGGTACATCCCTATACAATTTGTCTACCCTAATCGAGTGACCCAAAGGACTTAGTACAGATACCTCACTCACAATCTCCTCAAAGCAGTCCAAGTTGTCCATAATCCGTTCTGTGGCCTCCAACCAATATTCCGTCACATTCGGGGCTATACCAGACACGCCCCTAAAGATCTCCGCTCCGTTAGCCCGAAGTCGTTTAGAAATAGATCCCCGAACTCAATTGCCCGTACTTGCCCCGACAACCCTTTCCAAAACACGAAGCATTGCCTGTGACAGGGCATCATCCCCGGCACCACAGTCATGAGACTCTACCTCTGTTCCCGGTAGTACCGGTGCATCCACAGCGGGCATATGTCTCGAAGAAAAAGATCTCGCTCGAGCACTTCCTCGGCTCCGTCCACGGCCTCTTGTACTCATATCGTATTATCTTGATTACGAATTTTTATGCATCAATTAATATTCCAGTGTTTATTACAGATGTTTTATGAATCAGACAGTAGTTCAGAGTTTGTTTTCGCAGAATCGAAGTCTAGCTACAGTTTCAGTCTCTTATCAGATTTTTCTATGGTTTCACTATCATCCTATTTAGAGTGTCCTAGTAGGGTTTCAATACAGACAGATAATTCAGGAAAATATTCAGAAAAATTCAGAATAATTACAGACTTGAGCCGGAGATTAAGAATGCCACCTTCTAAAGATCTAAATTTTGAAAATCGAGTTTTTCGCATTCTTTATAAAATTTTCGCTTTCGAAAATCTTTGTTTTTGTAAACCCATTCCACAGCCGAGTTGTTGCAACCTAGGCTCTGATGCTACTAAATGTAGCACCCCAAACCCGGCCTAGACGTTATGGACGGATCCGACATGCCACATCGAAGCATTCAAAACATTTTCGATCCAGAAAGAAAACTTACTAAGTGTTTTAAAAGATGATTTCATTATAGGTTAAAGTGAATGGAAGCTGTGCACCAGGTAGGAAACCGGAAAAGAGGAGGTGAGTCTATCGGACTGCTTAAGTACCAAACTCCCTTCAGATCCAATCCTAGATATGCAAACCGCCATTGCCATACCTTAACGTCATGTATATTTCTAGGAAACCGATTTGATTAAGTCCTTTTTAGGAAAAGTGATTAATTTTGGAAAATATCTTCATTGCGGAAGCTTTGCTTGTTTTCGTGTTATTTTGAAATCAATTACTGTTTTTGAAAACGTGCCCTAAAGCTATCTAATTTCAACATTTAAAATATAAATATTACCTATCTTAATAAAACATATAAAAACCATCAAAAATAAATAAGCGGCCTTATTACATTTAAAAGCCCAAAACCTCAAACGTAATTAAAAGGATGTCCAGTTCACCAGAAGAAAATCAAACTTTCAGAACGGGTGGCCACTACGAATTCCCTCACAGCTCCAAGCCCACTATGGTTGGGGATTTCCTGCGTGGATGAAAATAAAAGGGGTGAGTTTGGGGAAACTCAGTGTGTAAGGAAAACCCATTCAAAGCCCAAGTCAGCTCAAGCCTATTGGGCCTAAGCCCATTCAGATAATAGTGGTACTGGACCAGAGCCCTTTTCAGATTACAATAAACTGGGCCTTAGCCCTTTATTCAGATAACAATATGGCCCATAGGCCCATTTCAAAATACATGCAACATCAATAACATATGCAAGCCCATTTGGGGAGATTACTCAACCCACCAACCACTACACTCCACCCGTACCAGCCATACACTCCATGTGGGGATAGCTCAACCCACCTAGTCCAACACTCCACAGTTGCAGCATTGCTGCTCAGTTAACAGTAAATTGAGGCAAAGCCTCCAGTACGTGGACAAACCACTTTTAGTACTTCCTCCGTCAATATCCCAATCCCATGCATCAGATAATAACAACATGACATGCAGTAAATAACAACAGTCAAACATGCATTTAAGTCAATTTAACCCTAGGGGTATTTTGGTAATTTATCTCCTAGGGGTAAAACTGTAAATTTTCCACTTTTAAAGGTATTTCAGTAATTTATCTATTTTAGGGTTTTTCATGCATATTCCTACCTTTCACATACTACAGAATCACGTACCAAGGGTTCTTACCGAATTGGGCTCATTGGCCCATCATTCCAATTTTAGCCCATTAAGCCCAAAAATATCGAGGGCACAGAAATCATGCACTTTGCAGTCCAAACATTGCAGCTTACCAAAAAGATTAATCGATTTACCTCACGAGCATTCGCACACTCGTAAATCTACAAAATACCGATTTTCGGCATTTCAGATTTTCGACTTTTGCCGATCTAGACTAAGAAAGAGGGTGTTAGTTACACACCTGTTTGCGACGATATGCTGACGAGATACACACACGAACTGCCTACAATTGGATTACTAACACATTAATCTAACTATTCAAATACGAACTACGTATTAACCCCTTACAATATTCGGCCAACCACACCTACAGATCAGAGTAAACTTATAAGAAATCAATAAGCAACTCATTAACAAATTTTTGTCAGTGTTTACCACATAATCATAATTTCACTGCAAGCTGTCTTCCTGAGCAACAGTCACTAAATCATTTATAACTGGAGCTACGAAACTCCAAATCAAGTGCCGTTAATTTTACTTGAAAATAGACTTATATATCTTCTATCCATAAAATTTTCAGAATTTTTGGTTTATCCAATCAATACCAGATTTTTCTCAAAGTTTCACATGTTTCACTGTTTGACTAATCTGACCACCCTTCATTACGAATCAAATTTCTCATTGTACAGAATTCAAAATATGTTCTCGTTTATTTCATTTGAAACTAGACTCATTAAGCTTTAATTACATAATTTATTCAGCTTCTAATTCATCTCTCACAATTTATGGTGATTTTCCAAAGTCACGTTACTGCTGCTGTCTCAAGCAGATTTATTACCAAATCACTCTTTCACACATACCTTGCATGCATGTTATTTAAACATGTATATCACCAATCAATCATCATATATCTATGATTTTACTTAAGTATAATCTCGATTTCATCATCTTAAAGCACAACATGTTAGCCGATTTTTCCCCTTAGCATCTAAGGCACATGCATGCTCATTTGTTTGGCTTAACTTCACCTATCTTCCATTTTTTATCAAAAGAATATGAAACAACAACCATTTCCTTCATTTTAATTCATGACTAAATGCTCACAACACAACTAAAAACCAAAATATGCTTTAAGAGTTAATGTAGAATCAAGAAGAACTCATGAACCTCAAAATAGAAGACAGGTACCATGAACTTACCTTCAATTTTCTTCCCCAAGTGACCGAACATTCAAGAGCTTTCTCCTCTCCTTTCTCTTCTCTAACTTTAGGCTATGATGAAAAAAGATGGACAAAACTTTGTTCTTTTCACCCCTTTTTCTTTTAATAAAATTTCATATTTTATCAATTTAATTCTTTAATACAAAAGACATGAAATGCCTATCATGGAACATTTACCTAAACCATTATCATGAAACATTTACCTAACCCATTATCATGGAATATTTACCTAATCCATTATCATGGAACATTTACCTAACCCATTATCAATTGGTACCATGAATTATGGATATCAAGTGCTCATATTGTCTACAACAACATGATGGTTGGCCACTTCATGTAAAATGGGAGGTTTGTCATGCAAATCCTCCTATTTTGCACTCCTATTTATTTGGCCACTTCAATTTAGCCTATAGCATTTTCAAACATTTTCACATAGGTTTTATTTCATAATTTCACTCACAAATGACAAAATCAAAGCATGAAATTTTGCCAACATTTACAGAATTCCCGAAAATTGGGGCGTTACAATGATAACCTTGTTCCATGATATGATGCACAAAGAAATTAAAGTTTATGTCGATGACAGGATCACCAAATCTCGAACAGAAAAGGAGCATGTACAAGTCTTGAGGAAATTATTCTTAAGGTTGAGGAAATTCCAGCTAAAGCTCAATCCAGCAAAATGTACCTTCGGGGCTAGGTCAGGAAAACTACTAAGATTCATAGGCAGTGAAAAGGGGATTGAGATTGACCTAGATAAAGTTAAGGCTATACAAGAACTACCTCCACCGCGCAGTAAAAAAGAAGTTCGAAGATTCTTAGGAAGACTAAATTACATTGCTCGGTTCATTTTACAACTAACCGAGAAATGCGACCCCATATTTTGTCTCCTTAAGAAACATAATCCAGGTGTTTGGGATGATGACTTCCAGAAGACTTTCGATAAGGTCAAACAATACCTGTCTAATGCCCCAGTGCTGACGCCACCTAGTCTAGATAAGCCGCTGATACTGTATTTAGTAGTATTTGAGAATTCTATGGGATCTGTGCTTGGCCAACACGATGAGTCAGGAAGGAAAGAAAGGGCGATATACTACCTCAGTAACAAGTTTACTGAGTGTGAAACAAAATACTCACCAATTGAGAAGCTGTGTTGCGCCTTAATCTGGACAATTCAAAGATTGAGACAGTACATGTTGTACCACACAACTTGGCTCATCTCGAAACTAGACCATCTAAAGTACATTATGGAGTCGACTTATTTGAATGGAAGGATGACCTGATGGCAAATTCTACTTTCCGAATTTGATATAGTCTATGTGAATCAAAAAGCTGTAAAAGGGAGTGCAATAGCATATTTTCTAGCTAGTAGAGCTCTAGAAGACTACGAGACTCTGAATTTTGATTTCCCAAATGAAGATCTAATGTACGTGGCAACCACTGAAGAATACTCTCAAGAAGGTCCTCCTTAGAAGCTAAATTTCGACGGAGCCTCAAATGCTGTAGGTAACAAAATCGGGGTAGTTCTAGTATCCCCAAATAGAGATCATTATCCCTTTACTAGTAAATTGGATTTTGATTGCACAAACAATATGACTGAATACGAAGCATGTATCATGGAAATTTGTGCAGCCATAAAACGCAAGTTCAAAGTGTAGGAGGTCTATGGAGATTCTACACTAGTGATATATCAACTCAAATGTGAATGAGAGACAAAATATCTCAAGTTGATCGATTATCGAAGGTTGGTCCTTGAATTAATTAAAGAGTTTGATAATATCACCTTCTTCTACCTCCCGGGAGAAGAAAATCAAATGGCTGACGCCCTAGCAACTTTAGCTCCCATCGTCAAGGTAAACAAACAAAAGGATGTGAAACTGATCCAAATGAGTATTTATGAGGCTCTGACTCATTGTTACAACATTGAAGAAAAAGAAGAAAATGATGATCACCCTTGGTACCATAATATATTGTGATACGTGAAGAATCGTGAATACCCTAAACAGGCAACTGAGAATGACAAAAGGACACTAAGGAGACTGGCCAGTGACTATGTCTTAGATGGGGATATCCTATATAAAAGGAAAAAGGATTTGGTGCTACTAAGATGTGTAGACGCTGTCAAGACCAAGAAAATCTTGGGAGAAGTCCATGAGGGTGTCTGTGGAACACATGCTAATGGTTTTACAATGGCCAGACAAATCATGAGATTTGGGTATTATTGGTCCACAATGGAAGGGGATTGCATCAGGTGCCAAGAAATGCCATAAGTGCCAAATTTCTGGAGACAAGATTCACGTACCTCCTTCGACTCTTCATGTTATGACTTCTCCATGGCCTTTCTCTATGTGGGGCATGGATGTCATTAGGCTGATTTCGCCAAAAGCTTCAAATGGGTATCGATTCATCTTTGTGGTCATCGACTACTTCACCAAGTGGGTAGAAGCCGCTTCATATGTCAATGTTACAAAGTCAACAGTCAGCAAATTCTTAAAGAAGAAAATCATATGTCGATATGGAATGCCAGAAAGGATCATATCTGACAATGCATTGAATTTGAGCAACATCACGATATCGGAAGTCTACAGTCAATTCAAGATCAGACACCACAACTCGTCACCGTATCGCACAAAAATGAACGGTGCAGTCAAGGCAACCAATAAAAACATTAAGAAGATCTTGGGGAAAATAACTGAGACTTATAAAGATTAACATGAGAAGTTACCATTGGCCCTCTATACTTATCGAACGTCTGTCAGGACCTCAACTGGGGCAACGCCTTTCTTATTTGTTTATGGAATAGAGGCAGTTTTTCCCATTGAAGTTGAGATTCCTTCTCTCCGGGTTTTGTCAGAATTAAAGTTGGATGAAGCAGAATGTATCAAATCCTAATATGATCAACTAAACTTGATCGAAGAGAAAAGCTTGAAAGCCATCCGTCATGGTCAGATGTACCAAAAGTGAATGATGCGAGCTTACAACAAAAAGGTTCATCCAAGAGAATTCCATAAATGAGACTTAGTATTGAAAAAGATCCTACCCTTACAAAAGGACTTTTGAGGGAAATGGATGCCAAATTGGGAAGGACCTTATGTGGTAAAGAAGACATTTTCTAGAGAAGCATTAATATTGACTGAAATGGATGGCAAGAACCTGCCTAATCTAGTGAATTCAGATTCGGTCAAGAAATACTTCACATAAAAAAAAAAGGAAAAAGGAGAGGCCAAGGCGAAAACCCGTAAAGGGCACCTTGAAACCAAAGAGGTTTTGAGTTGAAAACCCAGAAAAGTGCAACTCAAATTTTGATCGAAGATGGGGCATGTGGTAATCTTGTCTTCTTAGAAATAACATTGAGGAGAAACTTTACATCTTGGGGCATCAACAAAGTACTCTGGATCTTCTAGACACATATCAACCTCAAAAGGGTCATCGAGAAGTTAGAGTAGAGAAGCTTATGCTGCGATATCTGGGGCACCAACTTTCATTTTATCGGTTTTGTATTTTTAGCAAAATTTTCTATTTTGATTAATCCCATTCATTTCAAGCTTTGCTTTCGATAAATTTCAGTTGTAGCGACGTAAAAATTTTGCTTTGGTCGCTAGTTGAGGCGATTATTTGAAAAATTGAAAACTGACTTGCGATTTTATTAAAAAGGGGAGTCGCTACCGATCCTTTTTCCTAAGTGTGATTGGACACCTAATAAATCATTTTTTTTTTAAAAAATTATTTTTCAAACAAAAAAGGAGGCCCAGTTTAGGTCTACGTTTAAAAGCCAGAAAAAAATAGGGTTCGAGTGTCGGTTACACGCGATGAAGGTATTAGCACCCCCACGACGCCCAAAATTAGTATCTCATTAAACATGTGTTGTCTTAATTTTCAAAAATGCGAGTTCAATGTAACATTTAATCATGATCCAATCAACACACGAGAATTTTTATAATTTCGATTTCTTTTAAGAATGACGTTCCGTTTTTAACACAAGCCGATTGATATTCACTCAACATAGCGATGAAATTGATGACTTAATGTTAAATCGATGCGTTGCCTTATTTATTGAAATAAAAAAAGAATAAAAAGAAAAAGAAAACTAATATCGATGTTGAAATAAGATGTGATAATAATAAAAAGTAAAGAATATACAAAGCAAATAATATATAAAACATTAACGATGTATATGTGATAATAATAGTCATAAAACAATAGTAGTGCATATGGTATTAAACATGATAATAATAGTAATAATGCAAATATGAAATAGTAGTGAACATATATATATAAAACATATAATACTAGATTAAAAAAATATATATACAATATATATTGAAAACAGTAATAATAATAAAAAACTAATAATAACGATATATGAATATATACATATATGTATTAAAATATATACGTAATAATAGGAGTAAAAGATATATACATAATATTAAAAATATGTACATAATATAGCGTTAAAAATACATACATAATATAGTTCTTAAAAAATATATACATAAGATAATATGTAAAAAAATGTAATATAGTATTAGAAACATATACATGACATATATAAAAATACAATATTAAAAAGATATATATACGTAATATATAAAAATGTATACATAATATAGTATTAAAATATTTACATAGTATATACATATTAGAAATAAAAAACGACTATTAATAATACTACATAAATATATACATATATATATTAAAAATAAATACATAATAATATTAAAAGTATGTACATAAAATATATACATATGATATAGTTATTGAAAATATGCACATAATACATGTAAAAAAAATATACATAATATAGTATTAAAAGTATAGTATTAAAAAAACATGATGTATACATCTAAGAAATAATAATAATGTTAAAAACAAATATTAATAATATATACATAAATATATACAATAATAATAATCATAAAAATAATATAAATAATATGTACATGAAAAATAATAATATAATAATGATAATAAAAAACAAAAAAAGACAATATGATATAATAATAACGTAAGGAAAATAAAGTAATAAATAATAATATATTAAAAATAACTAATTTAATAATAAAGAAATGAAAGTAAACAAAAAGGACTAAAATTGAACTAAAGAACGAGTTTTGGGGCCAATTTTAAAAAGAAATAAAGGGAAAGGGACTAAAATACAATACGCGCGTAATCTGAGAGGGCCAAAACAGAAAATATTCCTTCCCCTCAAAACACAACTCATCAGCGGGGACTAAATTGAAAAGTGCGACGAATTTCGGGGCAAAATTGAAATACGGATAAAATTTAATTGCAAAATCACTAAAAAGTAGAAGGGCTAAATGCACAAATAGGCCCTCAGATGAAAACACGCGGATCCTGAGGTTTGAACGGGTCGGCTCAAAACGACGTCATTTTGAGGGGCTATAAAAGGCCTAATTTCTTTAAAAAAAATGCATTTATACATTTGAAAGAAAAAGAAAAGAAAGAGAGGGAGAGGATGGGCGATTTCCAGCCACAGGGCCGGTCATCGTTCGGTGGTCGGACCGTCTGCGACACCGTACACAGTGGCCAGAAGAGGTAAATTTTTTTTCAAATATATATATATTTGTATATGTTTATGAGTAGGAAGAAAAAAAAAGAAATCGGTTAGAAATAAAAAAATCACCTTTGTTTCCGATTTTGATTTTTTATTTTCTGATTCTCTGATTTTGGGTTCGTTCTTCTGATTTTGGTAATACTCTATCACTGTTTTTTGTGTTCTTAAAAATAGAATATATGTATTTTTCAATTACCAAAAATCTCCCCTTACAAAATGTTTAGATCTGGCTTTTATAGCCTTTACAAGTTCTTTTTCTACTATTTTCTGTCCTTTCTCTTTTTTGTCTTGCAGGTGCAACTTGCTGAAGTTCGATGGCTGACATGGGCGGTTTTGAGGTGACCGGTGGTGCAGGTGGTCAGTGGGTAGTTGGCCAAAAGATGGCTAGGGTTTCAGCTTTTCTGAAACCCTAGTTTGACTAATGGACTAATTGGGCTTGGGCTAGGTAGTTAGGTTTTTGGGCCTTTGGGATTTGAATTGGGTTAAATTTGGGTTTGGTCTTGGGTTTATTTGTATGGGTTTAATTTTAGTTGTAATGGTTTATTTTTGTAAAAGGCCCGGGCTAATTTGGGCTTTTACAGCTGCCCCTCTTTACTTATTGTCGTGCAACGAGAATAGAGCAAAACTTTCAAGGAAGACCAAATTTGTCCGGTCTTGCTGAGTTTTGACTTGCTTTGGTGCTCCTCTTGCTCAGGTAGTCTCTTTCCAGTCCACCGCATCTTGTAGCTTTGGTTTAATCCACTGTAACTTCAAAGAGATAGAAACTTATATTTTCAATCTACTTGCATCTTCAGGGATATAAGATTCGTCGTGATCTGCTCTTTTGCAACTTCAGAGAATGTAAGATCTACAACTTCAATCCGCTCTTCTACCGCTTCAGTGAGATAAGGTTTGTGGTCTTTTCTTCTGCGACTTCAGAAAGGTAAGATCTGATATCCTCGATCAGCTCCACTGCAACTTGAGGAAGATAAGACTTGCAACTTCAACCTGCTTCACTGCAACTTCAAGGAGACAAAATCTGTGTCTTCGATTAACTCCAATCTTTATCCTCGGCATGTGACCCGAGGCTCAACTCACCTCTAGCAATATGAGCTGATTTTTGAAACATAAATTGAAAAACGGAAATTGAAAAAACCTCAGCGTGTCTCGAGGCTCAACTCACCTCTCGCAATATGAGTTGATTTTTGAAACATAAATTGAAAATACCTCAGCGTGTCCCGAGGCTCAACTCACTTCTCGTAATATGAGTTGATTTTGACGAACAGAAATTGAAAAATAGAAATTGAAAATACCTCAGCATGTGAGCCAGGGCTTAACTCACCTCTCGTAATATGAGTTGATTTTTTGATGAACAGAAATTAAAATTACCTCAGCGTGTCCTGAGGCTCAACTCACCTCTCCCAATATGAGTTGATTTTTGAAAGACAGAAATTGAAAGTACCTCAACGTGTTCTGAGGCTCAACTCACCTCTCGCAATATGAGTTGATTTTTGAAACAGAAATAGAAACATCAGAATACCAAAACATGCCATCTGGTGGAACTCAGGTGTCTTTTCCTTTGATTCAGTACAACTATCATCACATCCTCTTGCTCTACTGGAGTACCTGTATATGTCATGCATGATGTTATCATGATATGCACATGTTTGTCTTAAATGCCTTTATGCCTACATGATTATGCTATGCGCCTTAGGCATGTTTGTCGTATGTCCTTTTTTGTCACGATTTTTGTGATGATCTACATTCATTGCTTCAGCTCTTGACTTTCTCTTTAGGCCCTGTACCCGTCCTCAAGCTTCACGAGTAATCTACGTTTCTCAGATATCACTCTTTTGCCCCTGGTTGAAATTTGTCCTTACTTTGAGACTCTTGTACTTATCGAATTCTTATCTGGGTAATGCTCAACATTTCTTTTGTCTAGAGTATGTCATTTCACTATTTATCATTTAAATAAACCACATAATGAGATGCATGAAAATGGTCAGGTAGGTACAAAAGGGATACCTCCATTTATTTATTTCAAAGGTGACAAACAAAGAAAGTTAACCAAGAATAGTAAAAAATGTAATAAAAAGAAAGGGGATCGCATTCAACGGATACAAATGCTTAGATTTTCAACGCATGAACTCTTCCATGTTTCTTAATCAAGAATCTTTTCAAACATGGCTCCTTGCGTAGAAGATCTCGAGTTTTCAGAAAAGCTTCAAATAATGTAGTCTCGCTGTTTGACCCACCGTTCAAAACGCCTTGCTTTTCAAGCCCAGTGTTTGCTTCATTAGAACGCCCTTTCTGGTTTTCATCCTAATCTTTTGTGTTAATCGAGACGTCCTTTTTGGGTTTTCACCTTGATCTTTCGAATCTATTAAGACTCGTAGAGAAGGGATCTCAACTTCGATAGGTAGCATAACTTCCATTCCACAGACCAGAGAGAAAGGAGTTGCTCCCGTAGATGTCCGTACAGATGTGCGATATGCATACAAAGCAAACGGTAGCTTCTCGTGCCAGTCTTTATATGTTTCGATCATTTTCCCAATAATCTTCTTAATATTCTCGTTGGCCGCTTCAACAGCTCCGTTCATTTTCGAGTGATAGGGTGATGAGTTATGATGCTTTATTTGAAATTGCTCACACACTTCCTTCATCATCTTATTGTTCAGATTCAATGCGGTATCTGAAATGATTCTTTCAGGAAAACCATACCAAAAAATGATTTTCTTTTTCAAAAACCTGCAAACTGCAGTCTTCGTCACATTGGAAAATGAAGCGGCTTCTATCCATTTTGTGAAGTAATCAATAACCACAAAAATGAATCGGTGTCCATTAGAAGCTTTTGGGGAAATTGGCCCTATAACATCCATGCCCTACATAGAAAAAGGCCACGGAGAAGTCATGACATGAAGGGGCGAAGGGGCTGCATGAATCTTATCGCCATAAATTTGACATTTGTGGCATTTTCTTGCATAACTAATGCAGTCGCTTTCCATCGTCGACCAATAGTAACCGAGTCTCATGATCTTCTTGGCCATAGTGAAACCATTGGCATGTATCCCATTTATTCCTTCATGGACATCTTCGAGTATTTTTCTGGCTTCAATAGCATCCACGCATCTTAGAAGCACTTGATCTTTTCCTCTTTTGTATAGGATGTCCCCGTCAAGAACAAATCTCGTTGCCATTCTTCTGATTATTCTTTTGTCATTCTCATTTGCTTATTCGGGATACCTTTGAAACCATGACCGTCCATCTGGCTCTTTTTCAATGCTGAAACAATGTGCAGGGACTTCATATATGCTCATTTGAAGAGGCATTATTTCTGTTTCTCTATTTACTTTGAACATTGAAGCCAAAGTGGCCAGGGCATCAGCCAATTGGTTTTCTTCTCGTGGGAAGTAATTCAAAGTTATTTATTTGAATTCTTTAATCAGTTCTGCCACTAGATCGTTGTATTTGACTAATTTCAAATCTCTCACTTCCCAATCTCCACGAATTTGGTATATCACCAACGCTGAGTCCCCGTACACCTTTAAGATTTTGACGTTTCGTTCAATAGCTGCACGAAGTCCCATGATACAGGCATCATATTCTGCTATGTTATTAGTACAGAAGAAATTCAGCCTGGTAGTGAACGAATAATGGTTCCCTTCTTGTGATATTAAGACTGCTCCAATCCCATGCCCTAATATATTCGATGCACCAACAAAGCTCATCTTCCATGACTTCTCTTTGGATGACTCACATTCTTTTCCCGTAATGCACATCAAGTCTTCATCTGGGAAATCAAATCTCAATGGCTCGTATTCCTCCGTTGTTCGAGTTGCTAAGAAATCAGCTATTGCACTCCCTTTTATTGACTTTTGGCTCAAATAGAACATGTCGTATTCTGATAGTAGGATCTGCCATCGTGCCTTTCTTCCTGAGAATGCAGGTGATTCCATCATGTACTTTATTGGGTCCAGCTTTGAAATTAACCATGTCGTATGATACAACATATATTTCCTGAGCCTCCGAACTACCCAGACCAAAATGCAACAGAATTTTTCAATTGACGAGTACTTTGTGTGACATCCCTAATTTGACCCTAGTAGAGATGTGGTTTCGGGACCATAAAATCGAGTTATAAAATTTATTAAATATTAAAATTCATATCTACTATGTGTGATAGTGCATGTGTGAAATTTTGATGCTTAAATTCTGTTAGTTGAATGTGAATTTTAGTCAAAGGGCTTATGTGAGACATTTGTGAAATAGGTTAGGTAAATATAAAGTGATCTATTAATGCATGTATTCAAAAATGTGGACTTGCATGTCAAAATACCCATTTTTGGGATAGTGGCCCGTCATGATATTGTTTTATATATAATATGTATTTTTGATTTAACATTTATATTACAAATGAATTAATAAATAAAAAGGAGATATTAGATAATAGTTAGTGGGAGGAGAAACCAAAGTTGGTTCATCCTTGTCCTCCATTGCCGTAGCTTAAAGTGAGGGAGAAGAAAGTTTTGTTGTTTGATTTTTGGCTTAGATCATGGCTAGAATGAGGTATGTATTGAATAATTCTTGAAAATTTATGCATAATTGAGATGATTAGTTCAAATTTTACTTATCCCATAGATTAAACTTAGGTTTTTGAGGTTGGAAATTCGGTCAATAAGCTTGAAACTCATAGTAGATATTTTTTTTGTGACATTAAGATGGTTGGTTATATATTGACTTATTAGCTTTGAAAGTTGAATGACATTGGTTAATTTGTTCATGTGGGTATTCGGCCTTGCGAATGTTATGGAATAAGTTTCAATTATGTACATATGTGATTTTTGAATAATCGGTCATTTATCTAGTATATGTATAAATGGTAAATTTTTTTTAACTTGAAAGTTGAGATTAGTGTATTTAAAGAGAGTTACCGAATGTGGTCCTTGAAGATGTTTTAATGAATAAAATGTGTAGTTGAGTTATAACATTCGGTTAAGGATTAAGGGTTCTAGCAAGTTCGTATAATGTATAGTTGTAAATCGCCTTGTATTTGACGTTTTTTTTAAGGATAGGAAACGGCTAATTAAGATGTTGTTGGATAAAATTCTAGTTAGGTTATGTTAAAGCATTCGGCATTTCTTATAGTATTGTATACGAGAGTGGGAAAAGATTAGTAATTATTCTAAGTGAGTTATGATCTTAATAGGAGCAAAATAGAATCGGCTATAATTATGATGGAGTGATTCAGTCATTGTTTGGCATAGGTGAAACCATTATGAAATTGCTACTTTGATCTTGGAATGAAAATTTTAAATGGAGGTTAAATTTGTTTGGTTAGGGCCTAATAGGGTTTATAAGTTAATGGTATGCTATATATATATATATAGTTAAATTTGTGTATATGAAAGCGTGGTAAGTAATGTGAATTTTTGTTTGTGCATGCGAATTAGGTATTGGTATAATAAGCATAAAAGTTAGTCATGGCATATTTTATAAACATATTATGCATTGAAGTTATATGATTGTCAAATGTGACTATTAAAGAAGTAATGTTGAATAAGTAATTAAACAAATTCATTTGTTTTAATTAAGTTCATGAGCAAAGAGGATCTAAATCAGATAAGGGAAAGGAGAAAGCAATCGAGTAGCCTATCCGCATTTGTTCAAATAAATCCGAGGTAAGTCTTTGAGTAATGGAACTTAGCTTAAGATTTGATAAACGATGATATATATTTATATGAACATAATAAATAAAATGTGACCTAATGGTTCTACTTGAATTACATATTGAAATAAATAAGTTTCTAGCATATAAGTTTAGTTATAATGAAGAATGATATGGAATACGGGTAAAGATGGGACTATGAATTGATGTAATTACCTATAGTAAAATGATAAGGAATAAGTTACTTCTATGAGCCTTAGCCGATTGGTTATTAGAAAAGTGATATTTAAATTATGATTTGTATGTGATAATAAGAAGTACTTATATATGATGATATGTTTTAAACTCAAATGGTAAGTTCTTAAGTGTTTGGACCTAGAAATTTAAGAGCAAATTGTAATAATCTGCTTAGGACAGCAGTAGCGTGATTTTTGAAAATCACCATAAATTGTTGGAGTGGAATTAGAGACTGAATAAAATATGTAATCAAAGATCAATGAGTCTAGTTTCTTATAAAATAAACAGTGCAAGTAAAGGAATTTCCTATAGAGAGATATTTAAAGTTGTGTGTGACAGTGTCAGAATGAATCTGAAATCTCCTATTCTGTTTTTAGAAAATCATTATAAATAGTACAAAAATTTTTATAAGATAAAATTTATATTCTTAGACTCCTTAATGAGTATAGTTTTAAATGAAATAAACAAGAACATATTTTGAAATCTGTACAATGAGAAATTTGATTTGTAGTGAAGAGTGGTCAGTATAGTCAAACAGTGAAATAGGGGAAACTTTAAGAAAATTATGGTTTTGATTGGCCAAACCAAAAATCCTGAAAATTTTATGGATAGAATATATATGAGTCTATTTTCTGGGAAAATTTACGGCACTACATTTGGAGTTTCGTAGCTCCAGTTACAAATAATTTAATGATTATTGCTCAAGAAAACAGCTTGTAGTGAATCTGTGATTTTGTTGTAAACATTGATGAAACTAATTGAGTTGCTTATAAGCTATTGCTGAATTGATGTACAAGATAAATATATAGGTGGTGAGGCCAAAATGGCTAAAATATAAATGTGTGCAAGTTATCCAAATGGCTATTTTATAAACGTAAGCAATGTATATGTAATATGTGTTGATAGTTTTATAAATTGAAGGTGTGGTGACTTATATGTTGTTTAGCCGAATAGTTGTCATGAGAAGAATGTAAGTCATGTGTGTATTTTCTTATTTAGTTGGAAGTTTATTGAAAGGGATATATATATATGTATATATAAATATGTGTTGAAGTCGAATGCTATTACGACATGAAGTTAAGGTACATGCTATACGCTTATATTCGAATGAGGTTAATGAATTACAATGGTGATAGTTTGTGTGAAATGTGGTAACATGTGATTAAATATACATGGAATTTGGAAAGTATCCGGGTTAAGACTCGCTGACTGCGTGATGTGGCCTAATGGCTCTTGTGAAATGAGACTAGCTATATTGAGATACGAATAAGTTCGAATGAAGTGATACCTTATTAATGTGTTTCCGTGTTGGAAACATCGAAGGTATGTGAATTGATGTGTATACAACTTTGTGAATTAACTATGATGATATATCAGGGCTTAAAGTCCCGCAGGCTTGGTACTGGTAATTAGATTCGGATTTTTTTTTAAAACCTAGCAGGCTATGGCTAAGTGCCTTGAATTATTTTAAACCGAAGAACATTTGTATATCTTTAAGATAAGGATTTAATTAGTTTCATAAAAATTTACTAATTTGAGTTGTATTCAGCAGGATGTGCAAATACAAGGTATGGATTGCGTTTGGTCATTTATGTATATGTGATAAGGAATATGTTTTGGTCCTTTATATACGTATACGAAACTTTAATACTTGTCATGATTTGATTATTTGAAATATTAATGTGAATATGAACTAAAGAACTAAGCTCCTAAATACATATATACAATTATGTATGTGCACGAAATGAGTGCATATGATTAAGTGGTTAGAGGTATTGAAAGATTGAATTGGTAATTGATAACTATGGAAACGGTAAGTGTACAAAGGTTAAGTATATGGTAAGTGATACTTACTTGCTATGTGAACTCGATTTCGTTTGTATTACAAATGTACTTGGGGAATCACTTATGAGATGGTTATAAGTTATATTCAACGAGTATTGACTCTATCAAATTGTTTATGTAAGATGAAAACATGAATATGTGCTTCCAAATATGGAAACCGAATGTGATTATAGTGTTATGTTTTAGTTCGACTGATTAAACTAAAAGTAGCATTGATGTTTTTAAATGCGAAGGGGTATATACTCTTAAATTTGGATGAAATAGATGAATTACATGTGCATACATAGGGTTTAATCTATTTGACCGAATGGTGATATATCTTGACATTTCAAAACGTGATTTGTATAAGGCCTAATATTAAGCGACTTAGTAATAAATCAATAATTACGGATGATCAGCACATTAAGTTGGCCAGGTATGTATTATGTACTTGTGTAGGCTTATTAAGCCCATCGAGACTTTACTTGGATTTTGTGTAAGTTATAAATGTATTTAATCCAGCAAAGTTAATTGTTTTACTTAAGACTTACTAAGCCTTGAAAGCTTACTCTGTTGTTACATTTCTCTGTTTTATAGATTATCAAATTTGGCCTTTGCTCGGGGATCGTCAACAACTCGTCACACTATCACTATCCACTGTTTGGTACTGCTATGTTTTGGATTATTTTATGGCATGTATAGAATAAACTAGTACCGGAATAATATTCTGGTTAATGTATATAAGCCATGCGAAAATGGCATCTTTTGAATGTGTACTTATGGAAGTTTAATTTTATCCCTAGCTGTATTTAGCATTTATCTAAATGAATGATCTTTATTTCAAGATAAAAAGTTAAAAAAATTTTACTGTTCTGACATGAGTTACAAGTCTGGTAATACCCCTTTCCTATTCCGACAACGGTTACGGGATAAGGGTGTCACACTTTGCTTCATGCTCTGTGAACTTTTTGCTGAGATAGTAAATCGCCTTTTCTCTTTTCCCTGACTCATCATGTTGCCCCAGTACGCAACCCATTGAATTTTCAAACACAATCAGATACAATATTAACGGTTTCTCTGCAGTTGGCAATACTAACACCGGGGGACTAGACAAATACTGTTTTATCTTGTCAAAAGCCACTTGACACTCCTCATTCCACTCTGCCGATTATGTTTCCGAAGGAGTCGAAAAATTGGGTCACATTGGTTGGTAAGTTGAGCAATGAACCGAGCGATGTAGTTCAACCTCCCTAAAAATTCTCTGACTTCTTTTTGCGTGCGCGAAGGTGGTAGTTCTTGTATGGCTTTTATCTTATTTGGATCAACTTCAATGCCTCTCTCGCTGACGATGAAGCCTAGCAATTTTCCTTAGGTAGCCCCAAATGTACATTTGGCTGGATTGAGCTTCAGCTGGAACTTTCTCAGTCTTTCGAACAACTTCTTGAGGTTCCCAACATGCTCTCTTTCCCCCTTGGATTTGGCAATCATCTCATCAACGTAGACTTCTATTTCTTTGTGCATCAGGTCATGAAACAACATCACCATTGCCCCTCTGATATGTTGCCCCAGCGTTTTTTAATCCGAACGGCATCACCTTATAACAGAATGTTCCCCACATCATTACGAATGTAGTTTTCTCCATATCTTCAGGAGCTATCTTTATCTGACTATAACCCGAGAATTCATCCATGAACGAAAATAATGAATGTTTGGTTGTATTATCCACCAATGTATCGATGTGTGGCAAAGGAAAATTATCTTTAGGACTTGCTCGATTCAGATCGCTATAATCCACACACATTCGTACCTTGCCGTCTTTCTTCGGTACTGGGACTATGTTAGCTACCCGTTGTGGATACTTGGAGACTTGTAGGAAGCCAGCATCGAATTATTTCTTAACTTCTTCTTTTATCTTTAACAGCATTTCAGGTCCCATTCGTCTTAGCTTTTGTCGAATGGGTTTGCATTCTGGTTTTAGTGGGAGTCTATGGACTACTACATCCTCATCCAATTCTGGCATGTCCTGATACGACCATGCAAATACATCTTTGTACTCATGAAGCAAAGCGATCGAATCATGTTTGGTGTTATCTGAAATGGAGGTCTCGATCTTCACTTCTTGCCTCTTTTCTTCATTTTCCAAGTTTACTATCTCAACAGATTCTTGATGAGGTAGAATCTGTTTATCTTCTTGTTCTACCATTCTTAGTAAGTCAAGAGACGAGACATAGTCTTCAACATTTTCCTCAGCTTCAAACTCTCCTAAACAAATAGCTTTCTCGAAATCGATTTCAAGATTTGTAACGGGTTTGTTCATGTCATTAATATCTGAGCACCTGAAAGTTGAATGAAAAAAAAACTATAGAGGAGCATCAAAGTACGGGGATCAACAAGCATTATGATGCGAGATATATGCAATGACAAGTTGTGAGAAGAGGGAAAAATTATGAAGTTAATGAGAATGAAAAGACCATGACAAAATGCATCACCATTGATGTTCACTTAAATGATAAAGAGCAAGTCATAAGCTCTTACAAAAGAATCCCTACTATTACTTAGGGACACACAAAAAGAAGAGTGTTGACATTGAGCATTACTCTGGAGAAGACTTAGAAACTACAAAGAGGTCCACAGTAGTCCAATTGTTCAAAACGAATCCAGGAGGACAAGGGCGTAACATTGAAACATCTTTAATTGCATCATCTCCTTTGTCAATGACATTTATACTGACATTCTGAAGACCCCTTTCAATCGATAACAGTGTGCTTCGTGGATTATCTTGCCCGGGGTATATCATTCCTGCAGATGAAAATGTTTTTGACAAAGGAGGGTATATTATGGGCTCCCATTCTAATTTTCAGCCTAAGGCTCTTGCAATCCGCCTTTCGCGATCTTTCTGCAACTGTTTTCTTCTTTGTCGCATATCCGGTTCGAACCCTAAACCATATCGAACCTTATGGGGCACAGGTTTGAGAGTTCTAACTATCCCTTGTTGATATTTTCCCAAACCTTTCCTCGCTCGGGCTCACTTTCCGACAGTCAGCTTGATTCCCATCTTGGTATTCCTTGACAGTTTAAGCATGGGAATTCTATTTCCTTCAGCAACAAACGTAGCATTGATAAATTTGAGGGATCAGAAGGAACATTCTACTACATCTTTTCTTACTTCGAGGTATGGTGCATCAGCAGAGATAGATGCAACAATGTCTTATTCACCCGCTACAGTGACCAAACAGCCATCCATGATAAACTTTACTTTTTGATGGAGAGATGAAGGAACTGCCCCAGCAGAATGGATCTAGGGCCTTCCTAAAAGGAAATTATATGAGGGCGTAATGTCAATGACCTAGAACTCGACATCATATATGTAGGGGCCCATTTTTAGAGGGATATCGATCTTTCCCATGACTTCTCGCCTTGTCCCATCGAATGCCATTACTGTGGAGTGACAAGGCCTTAGATAAGACAGATCAATTGGAATTCTAGAAAGTGTGGCCAAAGGCATGACATTGAGCGCAGACCCATTATCAATGAGCACATTCGATATTATATAACCCTTGCAACGGGTTGTGATATGTAATGCTTTTACGGAGCCCCTACCATTTGGCGGTATTTCATCATAACTGAAAGAAATAAAATTATCCGCGTTCAGGTTATTCACCCATCTATCAAGTTTTTCGACAGATATATTGCTTGCCATGTAAGCTTGATTTAACACTTTTAGCAAAGTATTTCGATGTGGTTTTGAATTCAACAGTAGGGATAATACTGAGATTCGTGCCGGTTGTTTACTTAACTGTTCCATGACGTTATATTCACTATGCTTGATGAACTTCAAGAATTCATGTGCTTCCTCTTCATTCACAGGCCTTTTAACTTCTTGTTCGGACGGAGTCTCAAGTTCAACCTCGGCCTCATGCATCGGTGCCTTTCCTTTCTGCTTCAAGTCATTAGTCTTCTTCATTGGTTTGACCCCTTTAGAATAACACCTCCCGCTGCGGGTGAAGTGTCCTACTTCGCCGACATTTCCGGTCGTGACTTCGGATTTTCACATTCAGGTATGATAATGTTGACATCATATTTCCATGGTACTACCTTGTTGTCTTTATAAGGGAAAGGAGATGGTACTTCAATTATCATCTTTGATTTCACTTGCTCCTTTTTTTGCATCGTAATAAATCACCAATGGTCAATCGGCACTATAAGGGAAACCTGATGATTGATTATCAGAAATGCATACTTCTCCTTCATCGTCCTCTTTCATTTTGTTAAAGATCTCGACTTCCTTGTTGTCCATCATGTCTTGAAGTAGTTTTTTGAATCCTTCACAAGACTGGATGTCATGCCCCTCGATCCCACGAAAATCACAAAAACATTGACTTTTGTATTTCCTTCTTTGAAAATTCTGTTGGGATGACAGAACAGCACCTTTAAAACTATTACCTCCCAAATCTTTCGCATCGGCGTCTTTATTTCAGAAACACAACTTTTGGCACACCACCTGTCTTCTTTTGTCACCGCGCTCACGTTTCCTTCAGTGTGGTTAGGGAGCGGATTTCCAATCGTATTGCCAACACCATCAAATTGTAAAATACCTGCATCGATAAGACATTGAACCCTCCTTTTAAAGGCTAGACAATTTTCTATAGAATGCCCCTTGTTTCCGGCGTGGTATATGCAACTGGCATTAGGATTGTACCATTTTGGGTATGGAGGCTTCAGGGGTGCCATATAATGTGGGGATATTAATTATTTTTCCAACAATTTTGGGTACAGCTGTAATAGGCCCATTTCGCCCAGGCCCATTAGAATAAAAAAATAGAAATTAAAAACCAAAAATAAAACAAAAATAAAAAAACACACACAAATAAAGAATCCAAAATCAGAAGTCCAATGTCCGGTTACAAATATTTGGGCCAAAAATAACTTAAACCCAAAATCCCTTAATATAAACTTAACCCAGTTACATAAAATTTGACCCAATTAAATAAATCCTAAATCCTAATTCTAATAACCCAAACCCGAGGCCCAATACACCCAAAAAGAATCTCAGCAGCCAGAAGCTTCTGGATTAAGCCAGAATGGCACTAGAAGGTCAGCTTCTCACGAGAAATCCCCACACTCGGCCTCCACGTCACCAGGGTCGCTCCTCCGTACGGCCGTTCCTGCAAAGAACACACGAGAAAAGAGATAACCGAATTCACAGAAGATGACAGCAATAAAAATGTAATTTTATTTTTTACTTTATTCTATAAATCCGGCTATAAAAGCCGTTGAATGTACTCCAAAAAATTTACTCACACTATATCTGTACACACGCACAGAGAATAGAGAAAAGCAATTTAAGATTAGCAAAGGTGATTTCAAGTTTTCTCTTGTCCTCTCTTATGATTTTTTTTTAGTTTATTTTTTTCATTTGGTTCGAATTTTTTAGTATGTGAGTCGATCCCAATGAAAGCCCGAATACTTCAAAAATACTGAGGTAAAGGCGAGGGAGCAAACCGTGTTGAATCTTTGCTTTATGAACCTATCTTCGTTTTTAAAAAAATATATAATATGAGATTTGAAGTTTTTTTTTTAAAAAATAAAAAAAGGAGGAAGCAAATACTTACTAAATTTTTCTAGGCATGATCGAGCGCCTTCAACGGGGAGGATGGGTACTGTTTGCATATTGTTGATCACCAAAACAATGGTGGCTCGACTGCTAGCAAAAGAAACCCTAGAAATTTGATTTCAAGGTTGTGATTTTTGGTAAAAAATGGGACTGCGTTTGAAAAGGGAAATGGGGAAAGAAAGGTTTTAAGTAATCTTTTAATAAAACGGTGCCGTTTTTAATAATGAAGGCCCGCGCGTCAACCCGTTTAGCAGGCCGGGTATGCGCATGTTTTGCTTAAAATGGGGAAATTGCGCACTGGATCCTTCCTTTTGCGCAAAGCCCTCAATTGCGTCCTGATTGCCTACTTTATGTTTTTTAAATTTGACTCTAGAATTTGTGCGTTTTTTTCACTTGGGTCTGTGATTTAATGCAGCGTTTTGGGCGCGGGATATTTTTGATTCCAGTCCCTGCATGTTTGTGCGCATGGCACATTGATCCTATTTTTCAATTATTTCATTTGTAAATTGTCCCTCTTGTTTTAATTTTGTTTTAATTAAATTTTTATCCTTATTTTAATTATTTATTTTACTGTATGTACACTGTCTTTTACATGTTTGATTGTTGGCTATAATATTTCAAGTTGTTTCGATAATTGAATTTTATTTTAGAAAACATTATTATAATCTTTTCTCTTTTATTCAATCATTTCAATAATTGGTGTATTATTTGTAATAAGATTCATTTTAGTTTTTGTATGCCATTAATTTATGATATTTTATAATTTCTTTTGAATTCATTCACTAATTTTAATGTTTATATTCTTTTTGTTGAGAAATTCACTTATTTTTATGTGTCATTTAAGTTATTATTAAGCATCTACTTAGTACTTATATTTAACTTACATCCGGTATTAAAACTATGTTATTTTTATATGTAGTTTTTTTAGTAGATCTATATCTAATTGCTATTTAAATTTATTACATGTATATTTTATGATAAAGTTAAATTCATTTTATAATTCATATTTTAACTCTATGTAATTTAAATATACAACTATTTCTAAAATATCTTCACATGTATATAACCTATGTTAAGTTATTTTTACCATAGTCCATGTTATTGAATTCATTTTAATATGTTTCTTTATGTATATACATTTTTTTAAAATTACTTATGGGTACAATACATTTCTTTTAAAAATTATATTTTAAATCATACAATTTATTTATTGTATACACTCTCATATTATCCTTATGTATGTATTATTTATATGTTCCATCAATTCAAATCAATTTGTTACATGTAAAATTACGTTATATATTATGTGTTTTAAATTTCCCTTTAAAAATATAGTTTTATAAAAATACATCACTAAATTTATGTATTTTGTAAATATAGTTTTTTTTTACCTTTTTGTGTGTATGATTAAATTTTTTTTAAAAGATTCGTTACATGTGTAATTTATATACTTACTTATTTTTTTATATATTATTAGTTTCATGCTATCTTTTACAAATAATTATTTCCAAATTTATTTATATATACATGTTTTATAAATTTGCTATGTACATTATATCTTATCATGTGTTTTATTTTTCTTTTATATTTTATATATTATTTAAGTTATCATGCACATTGTCAATCTCTAAATGAAATTATGTTTAAAATATTTTGCATGTTATTCGATTCAAATGTTTTATTCTATAATATTATTTCAAATAAATCCCTAGTTTTTATACAAGCTTGTCAACTTATAGTATGTGTTAATTAATTCGTCAATTTTGAAAATGTCCTATACTATACTAAGTTCTAATTCCATTTCATTTTGTACATATTTTATGGATCATTTTGTATTATGTCATGTTAATTATTGTTGTATATCATTTTTGTATTGATTGCTCATCATCCATGATTAAGAATTTGGTTACATTTTACTTAGAATAATTACATAATTGTGGATTTGTTAATTGTGACTTGTTGTATCCTATTGTTTCATGTTCATAAATCCTTTCCCATGCAAACGTTTTGATACAATGCATTAAGTATTCCATTTTAAAAAAATAAATGCAAATTTCCAATTTTCTTTATTGTTCAAAAATTCTAAAATAAGGCAATATCTAATATTTGGGAATTCGAAAAATCATGCTCAATCGTGCTGGGTATGATTTTTTTCGGTGAACTAAATATTTGGATAACCTTTTTATAATTTTAGTGTACGGGTTTTCAAAAGTCAAAAATCAATCGTATTTTTAAAGGTATAAGGGATCGTATCCAATCGTACTGGGTATGATACTGCATATCTTTGAAACGAGAGAATTTTGACCACTAATTTGAGCTATTCAAACATTTGAAAAAGAATCATACTTTGGAAAATCTTTTCTTTAAAAACCTTTTGGTATAAGGACAGCATCAAATCAATTTGGTACCAATTTTTAGGCGTAATGAGGGTGCTAACCCTTCCTCATGCGTAACCGACTCCCGAACCTTTTTTTTTACATGAACCAAATTTATTTTTTATGGAATAAAATATTTTAGTAGGTGGCCCAATTACACCTAAATCAAGAGATTGGTGGCGACTCCACATTTCTGTTTTCAAAAAGTTGATCCCCATTGTTTTCAAAATAAAAAAGGGTTTCGACAATAGCTCTCCGTATGACACAAGAATTGGGGTGAACTAGGGTTTTTCAGGATTGGATCTTGTCGGTCTTTGTTCATTTTTGGGTTGACTTTGAGCAGGCATGGTATTTGGTGGAAACATGGCAAATGGTCTTTGGTTATCTGCGGCGTAAACTGGGTAAAGAGGGGGTGCTTGATAGTAAGGGCTTTTGGGAGGATAATAAAAGTTTGGAGGCGGGCGATATCGAGGTCGTGGCTGGACTGGGTAAGGATTAGAAGTGTGATGGCTCTCAGTTCCCATCATATGGGCTTTTGCCTCTTTTTTCTTTATAGGTGCTGCCCTTTTTGAGCTTTCGGAGCCTTCCATCCTTCCACTCTTGATGGCATTTTCTATAAGTTCCCCGGATATTACAACATCTGCGAAGTCTTTCGTGGCGCTTCCTACCAACATATCATAAAACTGTGCTTTCAAAGTGTTGATGAAGAGGACCGTTATTTCAGTTTTAGTTAATGGGGGTTCTACTTGGGCCGAGATATCCCTTCATCTTTGGGCGTATTGCCTAAAAATTTTCGTCAGCTTCTTTTCCATCATCTGCAGAGTCAGCCGATCAGGCACCATGTCAGATACATGCTTGTATTGTTCACAAAATGACGATGCTAAGTCTTTCCATGGTCGAATCTTTTCTCTACTAAGCTGATTATACCATCGAAGAGCCGATCCGACCAAGCTATCTTGAAAACAATGTATTAGTAATTTATCTTCATTCACGTAACCAGTCATCTTCCGGCAGAACATGATAAGATGCGCTTTTGGACATCTCGTGCCATCATATTTTTCAAAATCTGGTACTTTGAATTTTGAAGGCAGAACCAGATCGGGCACCAAACTGAGCTCTTTGGCACTAAATGCAGAGAAGGCTTCAGTACCTTCTATCGCTTTGAGTCTTTCTTCCAAACTCCTATACTTATCTTGAACATCATGATCATCCATTTTCAACCTGGCTATTTCTACCGGATCATCCAAATCTGGAACATTGGGATTAGCAGGATTAGCTCCGGGGTCCGATACGCATATACCTTGCCCTAGATAAGCCGGGGGTACGGGTCATTGCTCCAAGCTTGCAGGTTCTCCTCGAGGACATTCTCTTTGCGTTACATGTGCATAAGGTGGAGTGAATCCTGGGGGTAGAGCGGATCCTGATCATGATTAGTTATTGGCTGAGGCTCTATAGTGTCAGGGCTCTGTATAGGTCTTTTTCCTTTGACCAAAGTTGTCATCATTTCCATCATTTTGGCCACTGATCTCTTTGCTGAGCGATTCCTCTCGAGATCTTAACATCAGATCTCTTACTTCCTGTTTTGACTTGGTCAACTGCTCTTGCAATTCTCTTTGGGTCATTTCCATCCTTTCAATTCTCTCATTGAACTCGGCTTCCATAATTCTTCTTTTCGGCGTGTCCTATAAGAATGGCGTGATTCCAGAATTGTAGTATCGCAACTGCGGATTATACGGTTTTAGCCTTAGTGAATGATTATGGTGATATGTATATGCAATGAATGAATGAATGAATGAATGAATGTTAAATGAATGTTAGTCATGAATGAATGTGCAAGAATTTGGTGTTGATTTCAAGATGGCCCCTACTTAGGCATTTCATTAATCAAAAGAGTCTATTACAAAACATTTCACTATCTTTGATTCAACAGTTACATAAATTTTCTAGCCACATCGCCTTGTTTTTTCACTTGTTCTAAGAATTCTGATATGCTTGATCTTTGACTCGGAGGGAATTGGCAACTAAGAGCCTCGGCTTCATCTGATAACTGCACAACTTGCATAGTCGCCTTGTGAATTTCATTGATCAAAAAGCCAAGTTGTATTTCATTTTTATAGAGAGCTCTTTCATAAGTGCGAGTGTCTCTATCGTACTGATCATTCTTTTCTTCTAGAGCTTTTAGAAGAGTATCTAACTGTTGCTGACGAGATTGCAGCATATTTTCTAGATCTCGTATTTTCCTTCTTAGCTCTTGACGTTCGGACTGACTAGTCACAAATTCTGCAGTCACAGTTTCATACTCAACATTCTTCTTTCTTAACTCTATCATAGCATGCACAGCTTTTTCCTCTTCTTTCTTTGCTTTCCCTTTCCAGAATTCCATCCCACCTTAGATGTTGCTAATTTCTTCCTTCCATTCTGCCGACGATTTTCCCAGACCACTATTTTTTATGGTGCTTCTTAATTTCTTATTTTCCAAATGAAGGTCCCTTAAGTCATTTCTCACGATCTCAGCTTCTCTTTGGATTTTCACGGTTTGGGACTTTTCAATCTGAACATCGATCTTTAGCTGGTAGTTTTCCTCTTGAAGAGAGTTGATATCCCGTAACAACTTAGCGTTTTCATGTTCAAATTCGTGTCTTGTTACTTCCAGGTCGGATGGCATTTCTTTTGAGAAAGGATTTTGGAAAATGTAATTCGTCGATGAGACTTGTTAACTATTCACTCATCATTTTCTCTATTTGTCATAATCTTGAGTGATAGTATCAGCATAGAGAGCTAACTCCATTAGATGAATTTCTTTCCAAGCCTTTGCAGTATCCCAGACTCTTTTCATGTAACCTTCACCTGTAAAGGCAAACTCTAACTGTGCCAACCCTCCGGTAGCGGGTATGAACTATTGTGAAGCAAACTACCTTTGAACCATTAATGGAGCATATCCAACCCCTCCCCATAATCTAAGTAAAGGCACCCAATCTTGGCTTCCACATTTGTATAATAGAACTGAAGGACGGATCCATGGTGCTCTCCAAGTTATATCTTTAGTACAAAGGTTCTGAAAAACTGAAACCCAATGCTGTTCGGTGACATCCTTTGGCCAATCTTTCTCAAGGTAAGCTTTCAATGGGGTGAATGTTTTTGAAAACATGTGGAAAGGTATGCGTTCCACTTTCTAGAAATGGTTTAAAATCCAGACATGAAGTAACTGTACGCATTCGATAAAACGTCCTTCCCCTTTCCTCCTACAACTGCTCAGAGATCTAAAAGTCTCGGCCAAGATAGTTGGGATAGGGTTGATCCCTTGCCCCAACCTTTCAAAGAAATCCACTACCGCGACTTCTATATGCCCCAAAACCTCTGGGAAGACGATCAATCCGTAAATGGCCAAAGCAAACAGATCCATTCTCTTCGCAATATCTGGATGGTTCTGAACTAAGTCTCGTAGAGAAAACCATGAAACACAACTGACTTCATTCTTTTTCTTTATCTATTTTTCAGCCAATATATCGGTCATTCTGGTCAACCTTACTAGCTTTTTCTTGAAGGTCATTGGCTTAGGCTCTTTCACATATATCTTGTTGAATTGTACATTGTCAACATGAAGTAAAACAACATATTCTTCTATGGTCAGAGTTATATCTTCATGATTGAAAGTGAAACATTGGTACGCTGGGTCCCACAATCGAACCATGGCTTGAATCAACTGCTCGTCTACATTGACGACAATCAAGTGAGCTATATCCCCGTACTTTTCAGTAAAAATCCCCCTAGTATCTGAGTCCCACTGTTTCCAAATCTGAGTCAAGTCTTCGAGGTTATTCTGACGAACGTTCGAAGTTACATGTTCGGGAAGATTAGAGATACATCCTTCCTTTAAACTGTCCCCTTTTACTTTCTATGCTTTCAAAGACCAGTCTCGAACCACGACATTTTTCTCGGTTCCTTGCGTAATTGACTCCTCCATCAGAAACCCATTTTTTGGCAATCAATCTCTAATCAACACCTTCCTAATCAAGATGCCTAGGATGTGTGATGAAAAATAAAAATAAAGACAAACAACCTTGGTTAGTAATCACAACAAATATGAACTGAGAAAAACTATGGAAACTTCAACAAATTAAGCTACCCGGTTCAATTCTTTTGTATAAACAGTGTAAATGTAAAGGAAATGAAAGGCAAGAGGTGTTTCTCCCGTGTACTTATTTTGGTGATTATTAACGGACGGAGGTTCGGCAAGGCTCTAGTTAGGTGGCTCGTATGGTTCACTATACGCGGTTTTGATTCTAGACAGGTACTCGAATTGTTCGTACTATCGTCTACTAAGACTAGTACGAAGCCTCGGTCGTAGCCCATCACAGGCTCACGAGTTCAATTCGAGGGACTACATTCACTTATGCCTATGCGGAGGGACAAGTTAACTCACGAAAGCATAAGTCATATGTAACCCGGAAGTATTCACTAGCCTGTACGGAGGGACGAGTTAACTCACGAAGGCATAGCGTTTACTTCCACTTAAGCGGACGGAGCCCGGGTAGAGAGCTCATATTATGCAAAAATGCAAGTGCTCGGTGTGTGGGGAGAAACTCACAAACCTTTTCGTTTTTATTTAAAACTAAAAGAAGCTAAAACTATAAAGACTTAGAGCTGAAAAGCAAAAAGATAAAACAAGTTAGAGAAAACATTTACAACATGATGCAAATACATGATTTTTTGAAAACAAAATTTGAGGATCACGACTAAATATTAATTTGAACAAGGAAATTCGAAAATTTTGACAATACGCGTTTAATTCGACTCGACGCTCAAAAATAGTCCCCAGTGGAGTCGCCAGCTGTAGCGACGTAAAAATTTTGCTTTGGTCACTAGTTGAGGCGATTATTTGAAAATTTGAAAATTGACTTGCGATTTTATTAAAAAGGGGAGTCGCCACCGATCCTTTTTCCTAAGTGTGATCAGAAACCTAATAAATCCTTTTTAAAAAAAATTATTTTTCAAACAAAAAAGAAGGCCGAGTTTAGGTCTACATTTAAAAGCTAGAAAAAAATAGGGTTCGGGAGTCGGTTACGCGCGAGGAAGGTATTAGCACCCCCGCGAAGCCCAAAATTGGTATCTCATTAAACATGTGTTGTCTTAATTTTCAAAAATGCGAGTTCAATGTAACATTTAATCATGATCCGATCAACACACGAGAATTTTTATAATTTCGATTTCTTTTGAAAAGGACGTTCTGTTTTAAACACAAGCCGATTGATATTCACCCAACATAGTGATGAAATTGACGACTTAACGTTAAATCGGTGCGTTACCTTATTTATTGAAATAAAAAATGAATAAAAATAAAAAATAAAACTAATACCGATGTTGAAATAAGATGTGATCTAATAAGCTAAGTTCGGAACAGGCAAATAATAATAAAAAGTTAAGAATATACGAAGCAAATAATATATAAAATATTAACGATGTATATGTGATAATAATAGTCATAAAACAATAGTGGTGCATATGGTATTAAACATGATAATAATAATAATAATAATGCAAATATGAAATAGTAGTGAACATATATATATAAAACATATAATACTAGATTAAAAATATATATATACAATATATATTGAAAACAGTAATAATAATAAAAACTAATAATAATGATATATGAATATATGCATATATGTATTAAAATATATATGTAATAATAGGAATAAAAGGTATATACATAATATTAAAAATATGTACATAATATAGCGTTAAAAGTACATACATAATATAGTTATTAAAAAATATATACATAAGATAATATGTAAAAAAATGTAATATAGTATTAGAAACATATACGTGACATATATAAAAATACAATATTAAAAAGATATATATACGTAATATATAAAAAATGTATACATAATATAGTATTAAAATATTTACATAGTATATACATATTAGAAATAAAAAAAATGACTATTAATAATACTACATAAATATATACATATATATATTAAAAATAAATACATAATAATATTAAAAGTATGTACATAAAATATATACATATGATATAGTTATTGAAAATATGCACATAATACATGTAAAAAAATATATACATAATTTAGTATTAAAAGTATAGTATTAAAAAAACATGATGTATACATCTAAGAAATAATAATAATGTTAAAAACAAATATTAATAATATTACATAAATATATACATACATATATTAAAAATAAATACATATTAATATTAAGATGATGATAATATTAAAATAACCATTGATAACTTTACATATAAGTATATATACATATAAGTGTAATAATAGTAATTATAATACTAATACTAATAATAAATATAATAGTAGTAAAAATAAATACAATAATAATAATCATAAAAATAATATAAATAATATGTACATGAAAAATAATAATAATATAATAATGATAATAAAAAACAAAAAAAAGATAATATGATATAATAATAACGTAAGGAAAATAAAGTAATAAATAATAATATATTAAAAATAACTAATTTAATGATAAAGAAATGAAAGTAAACAAAAAGGACTAAAATTGAACTAAAGAACGAGTTTTGGGACCAATTTCAAAAAGAAATAAAGGGAAAAGGACTAAAATACAATACGCGCGTAATCTGAGAGGGCCAAAACAGAAAATATTCCTTCCCCTCAAAACGCAACGCATCAGTGGGGACTAAATTGAAAAGCGCGACGAATTTCGGGGCAAAATTGAAATACGGATAAAATTTAATTGCAAAATCACTGAAAAGCGGAGGGGCTAAATGCGCAAATAGCCCCTCAGATGAAAACACGCGGATCCTGAGGTTGGAACGGGTCGGGTCACACGGGTCGGCTCAAAACGATGTCGTTTTGAGGTTTAATAGCCAACCCCAAAACGACGTCGTTTTGGAGGGCTATAAAAGTCCTAATTTCTTTAAAAAAATTTCATTTGTGCATTTGAAAGAAAAGAAAAAGAAAGAGAGGGAGAGGATGGGCGATTTTCGACCATAGGGCCGGTCACCGTCTGGTCTTCAGACCGTCGCAGGCCGCCGCCGCCGCCCACCGTACACGGTGGCCGGAAAAGGTAATTTTTTTTTAAATATATATATTTGTATATGTTTATGAGTAGGAAGAAAAAAAGAGAAATCGATTAGAAATAAAAAAATCACCTTTGTTTCCGATTTTGATTTTTTGTTTTCTGATTCTCTGATTTTGGGTTCGTTCTTCTGATTTTGGTAATACTCTATCACTGCTTTTTGGTTTCTTAAAAATAGAATATATGTATTTTTCAATTGCTAGAAATCTCCCCTTACAAAATGTATAGATCTGGCGTTTATAGCCTTTACAAGTTCTTTTTCTACTATTTTCTGTCCTTTCTCTTTATTGTCTTGTAGGTGCAACTTGCTGGAGTTCGGTGGCTGACATGGGCGGTGCTGAGGTGACCGGTGGTGCAGGCGGTCAGTGGGTAGTTGGCCGAAAGGTGGCTAGGGTTTCAACTTTTCTGAAACCCTAGTTTGACTAATGGGCTAATTGGGCTTGGGCTAGGTAGTTAGGTTTTTGGGCCTTTGGGATTTGAATTGGGTTAAATTTGGGTTTGGTCTTGGGTTTATTTTTATGGGTTTAATTTTAGTTGTAATGGTTTATTTTTGTAAAAGGCCCGAGCTAATTTGGGCTTCTACATCAATCTTGTCCATTGTTAAAATCTTTTTCAAGCATTTTTATTGAAATGACGATTACTGGACTCATAATATTCACGTAAAAGGAGTTTTGCATATTGCTCTGAAAAACTTCTAAATAGTATAGGGACCTAAAACAGGACCATTACTTAGAACTAACCAAAACTAAGAATTGGAAACATTTAAGAGAAAATAGTCTAAATTATGACTATTTCTTCAGATTTTCTACCAAAGATACCAGCTGAACAAGAATACTTGGTAACACATCAGTGACAGAACATCGATGAGCAACAAGCGATGACAACCTAAGGATTACAAAGGGATCATTCTCGAAAAATGACATTCTGCACTCATGCAAATATCATTCATACACATCTAGTTAGGAGGATTTGATTCATTTTGATCATGACATTCAAATCACTTGACATAAATAGGCCCATGAAATGGATTCTCAAGGTCATGTTCCCCAAAAAATGGTTGACAGATCAGACAACTCACAAATCCTATACCCCTGAAGTTGTAGTGGGATGGATTGAAGTTATCATGGCGAATCTAGTTCCCTGAAGTTGCAGTGGAATAGATTTAAGCTACAAGTCATAAATCTTATACCTCTAAAGTTACAGTAGGACTGATTGAAGTTATCATGGCGAATCTAGTTCCTTGAAGTTGCAGTGGAATAGATTTAAGCTACAAGTCATAAATCTTATACCTCTAAAGTTACAGTAGGACTGATTGAAGTTATCATGGCGAATCTAGTTCCCTGAAGTTGCAGTGGAATAGATTTAAGCTACAAGCCTTATCTCCCTAAAGTTGCAGTAGAGCAGACTGAAGATAGCGAATCTTATTTCCCTAAAGTTGCAATGGAATAGATTAAAGCTGAAAATTACAAATCTTATCTCCTTGAAGTTGCAGTGGAGCAAATTGAAGATAGCAAACCTTATCTCTCTGAAGTTGCAATAGAGCAGGTTGAAATTACAATTCTTCTCTCCCTGGAGTTGCAGTGGAGCAGACTGAAGATACCAATCTTATCTCCCTAAAGTTGCAGCGGAGCAGATTGAAGCTACCAATCCTATCTCCCTAAAGTTGCAGTGGAGCAAATTAAAGCAACAAATCCTATACCTTTGAAGTTACAGTAGGTCGAATTAAATCTACTATAACTACAAATCTTATCACCCTGAAATTGCAACGGAACAGATTGAAGCTACTAATCCTATCTCCCTGAAGTTATAGTGGAGCGGATTAAAGTGACAAATCCTATACCTCTGAAGTTGCAGTAGGTCGGATTAAATCTACTATAACTACAGGTTGCATGGAGCAGATTGAAGCCACAAATTTTATCTCCCTCAAGTTGCAGTGGAGGAGATTGAAGATAGAAAATCTTATCTATCTAAAGTTACGGTGGATCAAATAAAAGCTACAAATTACAAACCTTATCTCCCTAAAATTGCAGTGGAGTAGGTTGAAGCTACACACTTTATCTCCTTAAGGTTGCAGTAGAGCGAATTGAAAACACAAATCTCATCTCCCTGAAGTTGCAGCGGAGTATATTGAAACTACAAGTCTTATCCCTCGAAAATAGCAGTGGAGTGGATCGAAGCAACAAAACGCAGTCGACTGGAATGAGGATACTTGAAGAAGATGAACACCAAGAAGTCAAGATTCGGCGAGACCGAAAAAAATGGTCCTTTTTGATGTCTTTCCTCCATTCCCGTTACACGACAATGAGCAAAGAGGGGCAGCTGTAATGGACCAATTTAATATGGGCCCAAGACCCAAAAATAAACAAAATACAAAACCAAAAAATAAATAAAAAATCCCAATGTCCATTTACAGTCCAATTTTTACATGGCCCAAAACTAATACAACCCCAAACCTAAACAGGCTCAACACTAAAACCCAAAACCCAAACCTAAATCATCAACCCAATTAAACCAAACAAGCCCAAACCTAGCCCAATACCCAAAACTATTATCAGAAACAAAAACCCTAAGTGTCGCTGCCTAACCCTAAGCCCTTAAGCCTAGCCTGTCGTCGCCACTGTTCCGTCGCCCATGTTAGCACCGCCCTTGTCACGTCTCCACCACCCTCAAATGGCCTGCAACAAAGATTAAAATGATTAAAAACATTTGTAAATGGCTATAAAATCCACCAAAATCAGATGTAATTTTTTTCGGACACACATTGAATACAACCAAAGAGATTCAAACATACAAACAAAGAAAAACAACAAGTATTTGAAGAAGAGAAAAACAAATCCAGACGTGCCAAGGTCCTTTTATTTTTCATTTTTTTCTCTTTATTTTCCTTTTTCGAAAATGTTATTTACCTATTTCTTTTCATTTTCCTACTTTACAAAATTATTTACATATGTATACATATATTAAAAATGAGTAAAAAGGGAGGAGAAAACTTAACTTTCTGATATTGCCAGAAAAATACGAGTTTTTGCCTTTTCATCACAGCAGACGGCAACGCCGGCCCCGGTAATCGGAGGCCAGTACGACGATGATCCGCCAGAATTCGGCTGGACCCTCAGGCTTTCAGAGAGAACAAAAGGGGAAAATTTTGTTTTTTTTTTAAATTAGGGAAAATGAATTTTAATTTTTTTTGGCTTATATAGGGCCCTTCAAACGACGTCGTTTAAAGAATGATTCTAATGGCCCAAAACGGCGTCATTTTGCCCTCCGACTCGATTACCCGACCCGCTCCAAGCTAGTATCCCCGCATTTTTAAACGAAAGGGTTAATTGTACATTTAGCCATTCTGCTTTTCAAGTGTTTTGCAATCAAGTTTTTATATTTTTAATTTTTTCCCCATAACTTATTGCGATTTCGGTTAGGTCCCTATTTGAACGACATCGTTTTGGAGGGTAAGGATTATTTCCCATTTTGGTCTCTTCTTGTTATTCACGCGTTCAACTTGGTCTTTTTCCTTTTTTATTTATTTTCGATTCGCCCCAATCTCTGTTTTAAAATTCAAATTAGTCCCCTTTTGTTATTTTTGCTATTTTATTAATTAATTTAATGTTATTATTACTATAATTATATTTTCTTTTTATGCTTATTATTATATTATTATATCATTAATTTTATATTACTATTACTATTATTAATGTGTTTCCTTTTTTATTTTATTTACCAACTATTTTTAAATACATTTACTTCATTTTATCATTTTATTACTTATCTATTTATATCCTTCTATATAGATTTAATAGTTTAGATTTTTATTATATTATTGTTAATATCATCATTATTATTATTATTATTATGATTTTTAATTTATGTTACACTATATTTATTTATTTTTTTTGTTTAGTATTAGTTTTTTGGGTTCCAAATTTTGTTTTTTTAATTATTTTTTTTCTATTTTGGCTCTTTTATTTTATTTTTGTCTTTTATATTGTCATTTACATTAGCATACTTATTATTCTGTTATGCATGCAAACACCGAAACCTATTTTACATTCCACCATAAAACCGCGTTACATTTTACGCGATGCATTAAAATTTTTGTTTTTAAAATAAGAAATGCTTCGTGTTTTTAACATTCAAAAGGTCGTTCCGTAACTTACGAGGTTCCTATTTTCTCGATAAATCCGAAAGAATGAACGTTTTTTTTAATATTCTCGGGAATTACAAAAAGATCGTGTTCTAACTTACGGAATATGATTTCTTTCTAAAAACCGAGACAATCAAAAATCTTCCAAAATAATTTTCTATGTTTATTCTTGTTTCGGGGATTTAAGATATTGTGTCCTAACTTACGGGATATAATTCTTTTCCTCGATTAACATGGAATACGCTATTTTCTCAAAAAAAATTTAAATAATATTTTAACAAAGGATCATATTTTTTAAAATCTTTTCAAAATTTCAATTTTCAACACTAAATATACCAAGTAATCAACTAGGTACCAATTTTGGGCGTATCGAGGGTGCTAATATTTCCTCGTGCGTAATCGACTCCCGAACCCATTTTCTGGATTTTGTAGACCAAAAATCATTGTTCTAATAAATTTAAACTTTTATTAAAATGATTGAATCACAAGGTGATCCGATCACACCTAAATAAAAAGGATTGGTGGCGACTCCATGTTCGTTTTCGTTTTCAAAATCAAAGTCGACCCCTTTTTCAAAAAATGGTTTCGATAGTTTTCTTTCTTGGTTTTCAGTTAATAACATAAAATTATGGCTTAAGTCAATATTTAGTTTTTTTTTCCATTTTGATACCTAAATTATTATTTTTGTCTTTGTTTAGCTTAGAAGAAAAAGATCGCCAAAAAAAACAACATGACATGTAACATATTCTTATAGGGCAATATTAATTTTGAATTCAAGTACCAAAACAAAACAAAAAAATAGTTGGCAAAGAGAACTCTCTAATTCCTCTTAATTTTGAAATTGACCCTTCTCAGAAAAATAAAAGCAATTTAATCATTATCAATTTTGAAAGCAAGTAACTAAGAACAATTAATTATGATGTTAATGTCTCCATCAATTGTATATAGTTTTATTGGTATAATAACAAATTTAGTCATCTATATCTACATATTTTGTCATTTTGACTTCGATTCTAAAAAAATTAAAAAATTTGGCCTCAAGATTTATACATTTACACAAATGTTGCCGACTAAATTTGTTAAATTAGGAGCAAATTTGACAAAATGTGTAAACTTTGATATCTAAATTTGTTATTATGTCAATCAAAATTTGAGCAAATTGATAGAAAACAACAACATCGTAATTAATTGTCTTTAGTTGCTTACTTTCGAAATTGACAAAGATTAATTTGCTCTAAATTTTTTAAGAAGAGCCACTTTACTCAATTTTGAAATTGAGATGAACTAGAGAGATTTTTTACCAAAAATATTTACATACCAAAATAAGAACATTATATAATTTAAGATCCAAATTATGTATGTGAAGAATGGACCAGACTCTTCCCTTCATAATTTTCAATTACAATGTTGTTTTTCATAATAAAAATTTGCATCGGTGAAAGTAATTAGTTTGGGTTAAATTTAGAATTAAATCAAATAAAATTTCTAAATAAAAATATTTTTTATTAATATTATTTTATCCGTTCATAATATTAAAATTCGAAAATTTACTCAATTAAATTTCTTATAAAGAAAAAGAAAAGTGGAGGGAGCCACCATCATCATGCCAACATTCGAAATAAAACTTCTTGGTTCTCTTTTTTTTCCCACTTTAACTTTGATCATGTGCTCAACAGCTAATTACCAAATTTATAGATAAGGGTCTTGGCTATTGATGAATTTTTTTTAAAATCCTTTAAAACATTATGAGATTATAAGTAATATCATAGTAAAAGTATAGTTTAATCCCTTTAAAAATAATAAATTTTAAATTAATCGTTTTAAAAATTATAAAAAAA
Organism: Gossypium hirsutum; assembly: GCF_007990345.1. NCBI lineage: Eukaryota > Viridiplantae > Streptophyta > Magnoliopsida > Malvales > Malvaceae > Gossypium > Gossypium hirsutum. The sequence goes on from NC_053435.1 coordinate 81,530,194, forward strand.
TAAGCTTATAATGATAGAATTATACTTTCATCTCCTTTAAAATAAAATTTCGACTTTATCACTAGATAACAAATTGATTAATTGAACTAAAAAAATATAATATAATCTCTATTTTATGGTTCATGAAGATTAATTATTTTGAAATTCGTGATTATCTCTATCAACAGTGTTATCTAAAGGCAAATAAAAAAGGGAGCACTAGGAGCTTTGCCTTCCAAATGAAATCACTTTTTAGTTCTTTTACAAATGATGAAATTAGAAGTTTATATGTGATAAAATTATACTTTGATCCCTGAATATGAAAATATTTCTATTTAGTCTCTTTAAAAATAATAAAATCATAAATTAATACATGACAAAATTACGCTTATATCTTTCAAAAATTTTATAATTCAATTATGATATCTCTAAAAACAATTCTATATTCGACTGATGTTATCTTTAGAGTTCAATCATAATTTTTCTCTTTAAAGTAAAACGTATCTTATCGTTACACTTATTTTTTTTTATAGTTTTCACATATTAGCCATAACAATTTTCGAGTAAGCTACAGCATTGGTCACTTAATTATATATAAATTTTTATTTTGGTCATTAAACTATGAAAAATTACAATTTAGTCATTAAAGATTTTAAGATTGTTTTTTTTAGTCATTCATCTCTTAACTTTTAATAGAATGGTGATGTGGCGCTAACTAAGATAAATTTAATCCACCTAAATATGCAATGTGTATTTTATAATATCCACATAATTTCCTTGTTAAATGAAACGATGCGTTTTACACCAATAAAAGCCATCTCTTCAGCTTCGTTTCCCTTTACCCTCTACTGCTCTCTTCAAAATTAATTGAAAAATTAAACTAAACCCAGACACCTACAAATTTCAAGCCACTGTACCCCCATCACAAGTTAATCTAAAACTTTGACCCATAATAATTTTCACCTAAATTCTTCAAATCCAAACTTTGTTTCAAAGTTATTTTGTGCCTAAGTACTCGAGAACACAAGAAGGAAAATGTAAGTTGTGATATAACAATTATTACTGTAAGAGTGCGTGCATTTATTTCTAAATTCGAAAATCCTGCATAAAATAGTGAAAGATTGATAGAAGAACAAGAAAGTCTTAAGACAAAAAAAAAACTTAAATGGAAGTTTATAATATAAGTCTAAAAAATGATTTGGTGTTATTTTTTTTAGCTTCACTGTAAATGTATTTCTTTTTCGATAACTTTACAAATTTTCTATTTATGAGCATTAATGGAGTTAAAATGATACTCCCTCTCTCTTAGAGTCAAAAGCAAAGAACTTGAAGATGAAGATTACTTATTACATTCAATATTAAAGTAACTGATATCTCCAGGTTAGGTTAGCAATGAAATTTTTGAAGGTTAAGTCAAATGGTTTAAGAGTTATAATTCGGTATAGCTGTGAATAATATAGAGGTTGGATTTGAAGAGTTTACTAAGGGTCAAAGTTTCAGATTGACTTGTGGTAGGGGAATGGTGGCCTGAAATTCGGGTATGTCAGATCGTGGGCTTAGTTTAACTTTCTGATCAGCTTTGAAGAGAAGAGGTAGAGGGTGAAGGAGAAAGAAGCCGAATAGATGATTTTTTTTTCATGCAGCTATGTTTCATTTAACAAGGAAACTGTGTGAAAATTATAAAATCCACATGGTATAATTATGTTGATTAAATTTATCTTAGGCAATGCCACATCACCATTCCGTTAAGAATCAACAGATGAGTGACTAAAAAACAATTTTAAAAATTTTAGTGATTAAATTATAATTTTTTATAATTTAGTGATGAAAATAAAAAACTTAGATATATTTGAGTGACTAATACTATAATTTACGCTAATATATTTAAAATCCAAACATCAACAAGTGGAAAACAGCCAAACTACAATGATTCCCCTACAATTTTTTTCTTACACTCAAATTCAACAAAGATATTTTTGTTTTTTCTTTTTTACCCTCTAAAAAAACCAGCATAGAAATAAAAAAAAGGCGGGGAAAGAGTTTTTTCCCTTACCAAAACCATAGGGGTAAAAATAGAAAAAAAACTGCCATTTTTTAAGTGCATCCATTGGGCTTAAATCTGATCCTAGAACCCATAAATCATAAGCAACTAGAAAACCTTGTTGCTGGATATTTCCAATTATGGATAAACCACTCATAGTACCGGCGAAAGCAAAGCAAAATGTCCCACTGCTATCGACCGGAATTAAATTGTTCGTCGCCGGTAATGACACGTCAGCTCCTCTGAAATGTAACACCATTGTCGGTACTTTAACTGAAGTCCGGATTACCAGTCCAGGCTAAATTCAGACCTCAAATCGGATTACTTGTCCGGGCTAAATCCGTAATGAATATATATTCTTTGGGAGGCTCGATCATCCAAAGGAACACCCATCCGAGTTAGATCCTTTTCATAATTAAGATCAACGGATTACCTGTCCGGGCTAAATCCTTACTGCAACACATGCAAGATCTCAATTCACATGTCAAGCATGGTTTATCCATCGAATTCCCTTTTTAACTTCAACCGAAACAATTTTTTTTAACATATCATTATCAAGGATGCATTTCATGGAATTTCATGCCATCAATAAATGCAATCATCATGCATTCTTTAATCATATAATTAACACATTATGAGTTTACTTTAAGTTATCCGAACTTACCTGGCATTCATTTCGGTGCTGTGTTTTAGTTATTCTGAAAACTTTCGTTTTCCTCGATCGACCTCCGAAATTTGTTCCTCGAGGTCTATAACAACAAAATTAAATCATTAACTCTCCATATTATACATTTCAAGTCTAAATTCCACCCCCGGTCCAAATGACCATTTTGCCCCTAACCTTTTACATTTTTACAATTTAGTCCCTAGGCTCGTATAATGAAACACATGCAATTTCTACCTTACCCAAGCCTAGCCGAACACTTCTCCCTCTTATGGCAGCCCACATTTTCCATTATTTTCTCATTTCTACCACACATTTTACAACTTTTGCAAAAAGGTCCCTTTAAGGGTTTTTCATGAAAATCACCTAGGAAAATATGTTTAACACACATCCAACTTTCATATTCCTCCATAATCCATCAAAATACAAGTAACTCATGTATGGGTAAATTTTTAAATATGAACCCTAGCATGAAATATTGGTAGAAATTGAGTGATTAAGCTACCGGGATTTCAAAAATACAAAGAACATTAAAAACGGGGCTTGGGAGCAGTTACTATTGAGCTTGAAAAGCTTGGAAACGCTAGCTATGGAGGGCTTGAGAGTTTCGGCTGGTACAAGGGAGAAAATGGCTAATTTTCGGTTCATTTTTTCCATTTTATTTCATTAAAATGTCAAATGACCAAAATGCCTTTAAGCCCTTTCTTTAAAATTTCATCCATGCAAGCCCATTTTTGTCCAAAAACTTAAAAATTGGGAAATTTTCTCTCCAATACCTTCTAATTTATAATCTAAAGCAATTTCATACAAATTTCTTCTAGAATCCAAGTTTTGCAATTTATTCAATTTAGCCCCTAATTTCCAGTTGGACACCTTACTCAAAGAATTTCTTCATGAAACTTTAAAACATGCATATTCTCATATACTAGGCCTCATAATAGTCATAAAATAAATATTTTGATGTCGGATTTATGGTCCCGAAACCACTATTCTGACTAGGCCCTATTTTGGGATGTTACATCAATAAATCAAACCGTTTATTAAAAAGAACCATCGTACGAGGTGACACTATCATACCTCATCAAAAAGGATTGGTGGTGACTCCCACGTTCGTTTTTGTTTTCAAAATCAAAGTCGACCCCCAAAAAATGGTTTCGACAACAAGCTTTACACATAATTGTAAGAACATGACACATCCTTCTTATGTTGATTCTTTGTGAGTTTAAAGGCACATGCAGCTTGGCCCCATTATGTTCCGAGCTTTTTGATATGCGATACCAACAACACATAGATGCAACATTATCTCTAAGATATTTAATTGATAGGTTCATTATACTAAACATTTCTAAGACATTGTCTAAAGTTTTATCTTAATTGTTAATTTAAACATTAAATGTAACTTAAATATGATTATATAAATTAAATTGTAAATACGTTTGTGTTTATTGTATGAATGACTTAAATATGATGTGTTAAAAATATAGATAGTGTCAATAGAATTTAGAAACACTTTTACCTCTTTTTTTTTCTTTTTACATACCAAATTAATTCAAGTTATATATGTAATAAATATACATAGTTTACAGTTTGATTCATGTGTTTAAAGATGTATACCATATTTAAACTAAGGCTAAAAAGAGAGAGAAATTGAAAATCAATTCAAACTGATGTATTTAGTTGAGTTTTGGAAAAAAAAAGTTAACTATGGTTGCCCAAAACAAATTGAATTCTATTTTTTAAAATTTGTATTATTTTATGATGAAAAATAAATATTTTATATTTAAAATTATCAAAAGTATTTAATTTTTATATAATTTATTTACTTGAAAAACTATATTTTTTTATAAATATTTATAAAAAATACTTTGAAACTTTCGAATAATGTTTAAAACCCATAAAACAAAGCCTATTTTGTTAAAACAAGTCCAAAAACTTAAAACCCAAAATTAATATGAAAAATCGTAGGCTGCGAATTTAAATTAGCTAGACCTAGTAAAACCAGCTGTGAATATAGGTCATCGAGCTGTTAGGAGTTGCAATATTAAATCAACTAACTCAAATTATTAGAGGCTGCAATCTTAATTTAGCTAGCCTTAGTAAAATCAGCTGTGAACGTAGTTCAGCGAGCTGTTAGGAGTTGCGATATTAAACCAGCTAACTCTAATAATCGGAGGTTGCGATCTTAAATCAGCTAGCCTTAGTAAAATTAGTTGTGAACGTAGGCCAATAAGCTGTTAGGAGTTGCGATATTAAATCAACTAGCTCATAAAATTGGAAATTGCGATATTAAATCATCTAGCCTTAAAAAAATTAGTTGTGAGAATCGAATGAAATTAAATCAAATTATCATAGACGATTTCAATCACATTGAACCAGATTCATCTCAAATTTGAATTGATATTTAATATCCAATTATTGATAAGAGAAACCAATTTATTTTATATTGATAATTTAAAAACTCAATTAAAATGTTATTAATTTACATGGTAATTAACTCTTAATGAAAAGAAAGAAATAAAAATATGTCATGTACATTTAATGATGGGTTCATAGAATTAGTCAACAAAAAGTTTCTTGGTGGGTTCTATGATTGAGGGTACTATATATGATCCAATCCGTCAATCATTTATTGCTATTTCTTTTCATATGAATATTTGAACATATATATGAAAAATATCACCATGCCCTTAATTGATATAGATAAAGATTAAAATATTTTGGTCTCACTTCCAACACACATGTTCTTGTTGCATTAATAAAGAAAATGGTAATGTTTACACAAACTCGTGTTCTCCATTTCCTAGTTTCATCTTTTGATTCCACAACCCCATAATTAATGGATTCTCCAATTACCATTGATGAGTGCAGATAATTAGCAAAAGTTATAAACATCCATGATTGCTATCAAGAAAGAGTGCTCTAATTAATAATAAGCAAAAGGAGGTTCAAGTTAGATATTTTATTTAATGGTTATGTTAAAATAGTTTAGATTTAAGAGGAGAAATTAGTTATTTTTATAAAATAACTTAAATGTCACGAATACGAATTAAAATTTAAGTAATTTTATTTTTTGATTTTCAATATTGACCATTAGATCGATTTAGACATAAATTATGTTCTTCTACTTGCCGATGGATACTAATCCACTGTACCAATCATCAAATCGCCGCTTGAAGGTTGTTAATTAGACTTTAAGAAAAAAGAAACACTTAGCAGAACAAAGACTTGAATAAAACTTTTGAACAGTTAAGAGACTTAAATGAAAGCTTTCAAATAATTCAATGACCATTTTATAATTTTTTGAAGTTGAATGACCAAAACATAAATTTATTAATAATTTAGTGTCTTGACTATAAATTACTATTAAGGTGAAGTTAGATATTTGTTTTAGAATGGTTGAGATGAAACTAAAAAATATTAGATTGAGAGTAGAGTTAATTTTTTATGTTAAAATAACTTAATTTTAATTATTAATTTTTAGGAGGTTCCAGTATATATATATATAATAAAAGGCTAAAAGAGATTAGATTATATAATTAAAAATATATTATACCATTTAGCAAAGGGTCAAGGTTTTGCCTACCCTACCCCAGTTACATCCCTAAATGAAAGATAAATACAACAACAATAACAACATTATAAGTGTTTTTAAAAGGTATTGTGGAAAAATATTTTTGAGAAGTACTTTTTTGAAAAGTTTGGTTTAAAATTTAAGAGTTTAACATTTCTATAAAAAAGTACTTTTGAGAAATAAAATGTTCATTTTAGACATAGTATTATCAAGTAACAAATATATATTTAAATAATGTTCAAATTAGTTAATATTATTATATTTTAGTAAGAATATAAAAAAATAATTTATTATAACTTGTTAATATTTTAATATATGAAATATAAATTTTAAATATTTTTAAGCAATAAATATTAATTATTTATAAAATTTAATTAGAATATATAAATTATATTTTAAATAATTAAATATAACCATTAAATATTTGTAATTAGATATTAACCCATTTTTATTATTTTAAAAAAATATTTTTTATTTTAATTAATGATTTTAATACATTTGTAATTAAGTCCCAAAAAAAGAGAGGGAAAGTATCATGTTGTTGAAGGGGCGAAAAAGTAATTAAACATCAAAAGTTCTTTTGGTAGAGGAAAAGTTAAAAATTTTAACTTTTCCTTTTTAAAAATACTTTTCAAAAGTGTTTTTGAAAAGTTAAAAATTTCAACAAAAAACAATTTGTTTAGCGTAACTTTTCTTCTAAAAGTATTTTTTTAAGCAATAATAAACAAGCTATTAGTGTGTAAGATTAAAACATTTTGTATCGACTAAACCACAAGTGAAATATATTTAAAGTTTAAAATTAAATTATGATTCATGAAGCAATTGACACTTTACTGTGTCCTTAAACCTTAAAATTTCTAATTGAATCTTTAAAGTAAAAATTCATTTCAATTAAGTATTATTAATTTACTTTAAATGCAATGATGTCGAAAATTAAATTGAACCGACTGGTTGAATTGATGGCATAAAAACTACAATAAAAAAAGAAAGAAAGAAACCAGGGCAAAATCAGCAATTGAGTCATTTAAATTGTTTTATAATTTTTTAAAAATGTTTTTATATTATTATGATTTTTAATGGTTTATTTAATTATTATTGAATAGACAATTAGATTAAGAACCGTGGTCTAACAATTCAATCACTAATTTAATTTTTAAAACATGGGTTAAATGTTAGTCTAGGTCATTGTTAGAATAAGAAAATAACCTAAATGGAATGATACTTCACATTAATAATTGGTTAAAATATGATCTAAGTCTATGTACTCTTTGCACATTTGAAATTTAGTTCACATACTTTTATTCTTAAGAATTCAACTCTCTTTACTTTTCAAATTTAAAAATTCTAACCTAATTATTAAATACAGTTAAAATTCTTTTATTAAATTTACTTATGTGACATTTTAACATAAAAAAAACCCATTTTTTAATATAAAAGTAGATAGGCTAAGTTCCAAATATACGAAGACTGCAAAAACTTAGAGCAAAAATTAACCTTAATAATTCAATCGAAATGTTTTGAAGCTTAGAAACCAATTTAGAAATAATCCTATAATTTAGTGACATCCAAAATAATTAACCCAATAAAGACTATATAAATATTAAAAAAATTTATTGATTATGTTAATTATTAATAATTATGTACAAGTTGTAATTTGATCAATTAATTAAGTAAAACTTATATAATTAACATATAATAACAACTAAATTTTATTATTCTTTGAATATTACCAAATTTATTTAAATTTTTTCTAAAACATTACATGGTCCGCCAAGCGCGGCTTAGCCATAGCCATTAACGGCTCGGCTTTGGGCATAGTCATCCCATAAACTTCTATTGTATTTATATCTTCGGGCCTCATACCATTCGGGGGAGCCCAATCAAAGCAATGAAAGAGCCGAGCCAAAGCCATGAGCACCAGCGTCACTCCAAGTGGTGCGCCAGGGCATTTCCTTTTCCCGGCACTGAAAGGCAGGATTTTAAAATCGGCTCCGTGGCTGATCTCGACTCGAGCGCCATCAGCCAGCCAATGCCTCTCGGGCCTGAACGATTCAACGTCATCCCATAATTTAGTGTTTCGGCCCAACCCATGGGTGTTGATAAAGACACGTGTCTTAGCCGGGATGTAAAAGTCGTTGATGGTGGTTGCCTGAAGGGACTCGTGTGGGATTAAAAACGGTCCGGCAGGGTGCATGCGGAATGTTTCACGTACTACGCAGCGTAGGTAGTTAAGGTGAGGTAGATCGGATTCGTTGACCATTCGGTTAGGACCCACGACTGAATCAAGCTCATCTTGGATTTTGCAGAGGACACGTGGATGCTTTATTACTTCCGCCATTGCCCATTCGTTGGTCACAGCCGATGTATCTGTTGCCGCAGCTATCATATCCTAAAAGAAACAAAATTGTAAAATTAGAGCTAAAATAAAAGGTCTAATGTAGTTTAGTTCCTCAATATGATGAAATTTATGATTTAATTCTAAACTTTTATTTTGCGTAATTTGATCTTATATTTTTATACTATTATTAGTAGGTTTAAATTGATACTGAAAATAGTTGCTTGGAATATGTATTTGTATTTCAATTTGATTTACATATTTTAAATATAGTTTTAGATTTGAGTTATCATTTGATTTGGATACAATATTGACACTTTTATAATTCAATTCAAACGTTTTGAAGTTAAAAAGATTAATTTAGTACTTGAATTATAGTTTAAGGATGTATGATGCAATTAACCCTAAATTCTAATTCTTTTAATTTGGAATATAGAATTATAAAAGAATAAATGAAAGAGGATGATGGAACCTGAATTAGAGCTTTAATATCAGTATCATCCATATGAGGCTTTCCATCTTCACCAGGTAATGACAATAAAACATCAACAAAATCCATTTCTTCACCATAATCATCATCCTTTCCATATTCTTTGTTTTTCAATTCCCTTGCCCTCCTATGTTCTTCAATGATCCTTTTATGGAAATCATCCACTCTTTTCTCTACTTCCCTCATCCTTTTCTCACATCCATAAGGATCCACCCACCTCCAAATGGGCAAATAATCCCCCAAATAGATCACACCTAAGAGCCAAAATAATTCATGTGTTATGTGCATGAACTCCATGGCTTCACTTGGGCCGGCGGATACGGCCCCGAAATATTGCCTCCCTAGTAACATCCTAGTCACGTTGTTCATTGAAAACGCACCCAATACTTCCCTTAGGTTTACGAGCTGCCCGTTCTGGGCTCGGGCCGTTACATCTCGCACCAAATGTTGAGCTTCGTCGGCTCGGTGTTTTGCGAATGATTCAAGCCTTTTTGTTGTTAGTAAATGCTCCATACATATTCTTCTCATACGTTTCCAATGCGGGCCTAAGGGAGCCAAGGCAACATCGCCACACCCATAGGCAAGGTGGACGGCAGCTAGGGTTCGTGGCCTAGAAGCAAAGACTTCGTCTTGGCGAAGAAGTATTTCACGTATGATATCTGGGTCATTCGTGGTGATGGCATCTACCTTACCGAGCCGGAGGTAAACTAGTGGACCGTATTTGTCACATAAGGAAGCTAAGTCCCTATGTGGGAGTGAGCTTAATTGAAGAAGATTGCCAACTATAGGCCACCTTGGTGGACCCGGAGGAAGTTTTCTAGTCTTAAACAACGATTTCCGGTCGAACCGCCATCGCCATAAGGCGTTGACAACAAGAGCTCCGACCAGAAGGGCCAAAGCAAAGGTGAATAATTCCATGTTATCAAGGGAAAAAATATGGGTTTCTATGGTATCATATAAATAACAAAAGATATGCACCAAAAAAATATAGTTTAATGTTGAGTTCCACATTCTTGACATGCCGAAGCTTGTGATAGCAAGGCCCTGCTAGGTTGGTGAAGGGTGATATATGTTATGATCCGTTGTGTTCTCTTACCACAAAGAAAATGGTATTTGCATGTAGTTAATAATGCATTTGATTTTCAATTTTTATTTACAATTTACCATTTAATTTTATAATTTGTTGATACGAAATTCTGGTTAAAAAAAAAGTTCATATATTAGTGTGAAGAATTTAAGAGCAAGATGCTTGATGGTGCTAAAGATATTTTCATCGATTTTTTTTTTTTGAAAAATAGAAAAAAATGTATTAATAGTGATGAATACCAGTACATACACATTGTTGCCGCATTAACAGGCCAAGAAACACTAAGCAGCCGAAAACATGACAACATCAAGACAAAACTGAATAACATTACATAACATTAGCACCATATGATAACATTCGCATTTGTTCTCAGTAATGGAATGGCTGATGCTATTACTACTAACAGGTGAGGAGTCCTGTGTTTTTCTATCTTATTTCACTCTTACTCTTATGTATTTACTGTTTTGAGGGGTGATGATTTGAGTTCTATTTTTCAACAATTTGTTTGTTTGTGTAAGAGTTGGATGTTTCACGCCAAGAGTGCTCTACTTTGAATGGTTATTCTGTAGTTTTTGTAATATATTTATGGGAGAGGTTGGCATTTATCAACGTCTTTCTCTTATTAATAAATTCCTATCGACCGAGCGAAAAAAAATTATTACCTTAATGGTGTTCTAATTTATAATGTTATTAGTAGGTCCAAATGATAATATTAATAGTTAACTTTATTGAAATAATTGCAAAACTTTTTTTTTCTGAACTAATGTTTAACATTTGGTTAAATAAATTACATGAAAGTTAAAAATAATTCTGATAATATTTTTGAAAGTTAATATTTATATCCATTCCATATATTGTAAATCAAAATCAAATAAATTGGTTCAACTAATTAAATAAAAACTTAATAAATTGAATTTTTGAGATTGAATCGATTAAATTAAAAATTAATTTATTAATTTTTTATTAACTTTGGAAGCTGTTTTCAGATTGTGAATACTAAACTCTAAAATTTATTTTCTTTATTGATTTAGTTACTAGAATAAACAAATTATTTGCACCCAAAACAATCCCATTTAGAAAAGCTAAACTGTCGTACGATACAAATACTTCTCCTACATGAGTATTATATTTCAATAAGGGTCCAATTCTATCATTAGAGTTTACTAGAAAACCACCATCCCTCACACAATTAAAATATAATTTATTCTTTTGATATATAAAAAAAACACTAATTATCTAATTACGCTAGATATCAAATTTAATAGAAAGAAAATTCTAAAGAAATTAAAGGTAAGCAAATAATAGAATGGAAATCAGAGTTGAAATCAATTATATGAAGGTTAAAAATAATTCCGATAATATATTTGAAAGTTAATATTTATATCATTCCATAAATTGTAAATTAAAATTAAATCAATTGGTTCAACCGGTTAAATAAAAAAAGTAATGAGTTTGATTTTGCGGTTCAACCGTTAAATCAGAAACTAACTCATCTAATTCCTGTTAACTTTTAAAGGTATGCCAAATTTGACTAAATCACAGATCCAGTGTAGCGTAGCTTATTTTCTCTTGCGTACGAGGCACGAAGATGTGATTTCTCAATTAGGCAAATAAAAATAATAAAAAATTTCTAACATAAAATTTCTCAAAAATAAAATTGGAATAATATATTTATCAAGTATAATAAATATGATATAAAAATAAACAAAAATTATTAAAAAGTTGTAAAAAAATTTAATTAGGCATTTAAGATGCCTACATATGACTTCAACACAGATCTTATATATAATTTCCCCAATATTCCTTAACTTCACTTATCGAGTTAAAAGTGGGTGCACCATTTCCATCCAAGATTTTCAAAACCTTGCCTTCTTCACTAAACTTCATTCCAATTGGATCAGTAGCACCGTTTTCAATTGTTCCTAATCTTCCGTTGTTTAAGACTACCCAAAATTCACCATTTTTATTCATCTTTATATTATCCCTGAATATGTTGGGAGCTACTTTCAAATCATACATATTAAACAATATTATTTTTTATTGATTCATTCACTACAACAAATGTGTCGAAACCATTTTTTTAAAAACGGGTCGACTTTATATTTTGAAAAGAAAACGAAAATTGGGAGCTGCCACCAATCTTTTTTTATTGAGGTGTGATCGGATCACCTACAAATTTGGTCATTTTATTAAAGTGTTTCGATTTACTAAAACAACAATTTTGGTCTACGAAAATCGAGAAAACGGGTTCGGGAGTCGGTTACGTACAAGGAAGGATTAGCACCCTCGTAATGCCCAAAATTGGTACCTAATTGATTAATTAATGTCTTAATGTCGAAATTTAAAAACTCGAAAAGAATTAAAAATACGATCCTCTCTTTTTTAATGTTGATTTTTTTTACGAATAATTTGCTTGCATGAATCAAAACGGATGTTAAAGACCTTTTTGTCGCGAAGTAATAAAATGTCACGTCCATTAAGTTAGGACGCAACATTTTAAAACTTTGAGAATAAGCTTGTCTTTTGATTTTCAAAATTCATGCGTTTTAATTTCAAAAGGTTATTCGGTCATTTGGGTCAAACGAAGAAAATCGAAACCCAACACGTTAGGGCACAATCTCTAGAATCTCCAAACACGGAATATTGCCTTTATTATAAAATATCATGTTTTTTAATAATTTAAAAAAATATTTGGCTATCTAGGTTTAACGAGAAAATCGAACCCCTGTAAGTTAGGGTACGTTTTCTCGAATCTCCCAAATATCAGACAATGCTCCTTTTTTAAAAATTTCCCTTGTTTATGAGTTCAGGGCAAACTTAATGAGGTTTTTAAAAGATACACGTTTAAAAATGTTATGATAAAAATAATGTGATTACAAAATAAAATGAGATGGGGCAATTATAATGAAGCATGGAATAAATGGATTATAGCAATAAACACGTAACATGTAGCATTTTAATAATGATAATCAAATAAAGACAAAGTAAAAATCATGAAGCAATTTAAAATAGGTAACATAAGAAAACAATTTAAAATAATAATATACACATGACAGCTTAAAGCAAATAATAGATAAACAATTTAAGAATAGTATACAATAAAACTATTTAAAATAGATACTATATGAATCATTTTAAGGCAAAATAAAATGATGTCGATAGTAATAGGAATAATAATAATATATTAATGATAACGATAATAGAAAATAATAATAAAAATAATAAAATATGTTAACAAGGATAATAATAATATAAAAAATGAAGAATTATAATGCATTAATAAAATCAAGAATAATAATAACAACAATAATACAAATAATAATACATAAAAAATGGTAATAATAATAATAATGGTAATAATAACTTTAAAAATAAAATAGTAAAATGACTAAAAAAAGACTAAAGAAAAGTAAAATAGTTTTAAAAATTGTATCAAGGTATATAAGTAGATAGATAGTAAAAATAAGATATAAATATGTATATATAACTTTAGGTAAACAAATATATATATATATATATAATTATGACAACAACAGTACTACGAAAACTAGTTAATTTAGTAATAATAATAAAACAAATAAATTAATACAAAAAGAAAGTATAATGAGAAAAATATTAAACTAATTAAAAATAGAATAGAATAGAATAGCGAAAATAAACAGGAAAGGGCTACATTGAATTTAAAATCAAAATTCGAGGCAAATAAATAAAAGGAAAAGGGGGGATTGGTCTGAACACGCGAATGACATATAGGGGTTAAAAGGAAAATTTTCCTTCTTCCTCCAAAATGGCGTCGTTCATTTAAGGACCGAATTGAAAAAAAGTTAAAATTAAAAGACGAAAATTAAAAAAAAAGGAAAAGACTGAATTAAAACATAATAGAAATGCGGAAAGACCGCGCGCGCAATTATCCCAATTAGCAGAAACACGCGGATCCCTTAGTGAAGCGGGTCGAATCTCGGGTCGCCATGCCAAACGGCGCCGTTTTGGCGCTAAAACACCCTAAGTGAAACGACGTCGTTTTGCTTAGGTTATAAAAGCTAATTTTTGACCCAAAAAAAAAAACTCATTCAGCTTTCATTTTGAAAAAAAATTCAGAAGCCCTCTCACACTCTCTCTCGTGCTCCCTGGTCCGATCAAGGACCACCGCGTCGGCCACCGTGCCTCTGTTGTGGGTGGTGGTTCGAGTCGCGTAAAAATGGGGTTTTTAACCCCTTTTTGAAACCCTTCAAAGGCCAAGCCCCCAAAACTAAGAGATGGCTCTCAACCCCTTTTTGGGTTCGATTTCGACGATGGAGAAGGGTCCCTCCTGCGTTGCGACCGCGGGGAATCCGGTAATCCTCTCCCTCTTCCTTTTTTATTTGAAATAGATTTGAAACAAAAAATATGAAAAAGATCAAAAGGAAAAAAAGAAAAGAGAAGCAAATCCAAAATCAACCCCTTTTTTTTATTTTTGCTTTTGATTGCTCGATATCCGTCTCTGTTAAAATTACATTTCTTTTGTCTCTGGCTATATAGCCTAAATTGATACATGCTTTTTTCTTTTGTTTGTTGGTTTCTCTGCTGCCCTCTTCGTACTGCTTCTGTTTTTTCTTCTTGCTATGTTTGTAGGTGTCCGGAGAGTCAAAGCGATGGGACGGGCCGTCGAACCTCGAGCGTTGGAGGCACTAACAATGCACATGGAAGAGTAAGAGGAGCGGCGCCTAAGCTTTCAGAAACCCTAGGGTTTCTTCCGAGAGTGTTAAAACATTTTAGGCCATAATTTGGTCCTCATTTTGGGCTTATGGATTTGGGTCAAATTGTAAATGGACTAGAATATTTGGATTCTTTTTTATTATTGTTTTTTTTTTATTTGTTTGGTTTGTTTGTTGTTTAGTGGGCTCGGGCAAATTTGGGCATTTACAAAATGAATTGTTTGCACTCAAACCAAACCCATAAGGAAAAGCTAAATGCCATACAAAACATATAGGTCTCTTATATAAGGATTATATTTCAACAGCCGTCCATTTTTATCACTAGAACTTATAAGAAAGTTAGCATCCCCGCACAATTAAAGAATTCGTTATGAAAAATTTCTATATAAATTATTTATATATAAATTCCCCTATTAATTATTTATATGTAAATCCCCTTAAATAGAATCAATGATTAATGATAATTTAGAAGCAAAAAAAGATGTACCTTCTTTGGAAAAGAATGCTACTATTAGTAAAATAAATCATTCCAATGCTTGTATCGATGTCTAAGCCATTCGTAATAAATTTGAATGGAACTCCTTCTGCAAATATAGCCAATCTTATAGCCGTTCCACCTATAGTCTAACAACTAAAAGACCAAAATAGGCATTTACTACATACTAAAGACATGTTTGAGTATCGAACTTCAAGCCCAATGGTCTTCCGCATATCAGTTTAATGTCTGGATCTCTTATGCCATCACACAATTTCCTTTCCCCATTCTAAAGGAAAAACCAAAAGTTAAAAACCTTTAGATGAAAAACTAATTTATAACTATAAAATAAAACAACAAAAACGAATAAGATAAAAAAAATGAGTAAGATGTGAATGTACCTAAATGGTGAAGGGATGGAAAATTCTTGCCAACCAAATTTCGGCTTCCATTTTAATCTTCTTCCGTCGGATAAACCGACATATGGTTCTTCATCTTTACAATCAAAGACAATACTTTCCGATCCAGCAACGCGATTAACATCGATTTGACTATAATTTTTTTAAAGAATACCGCCATTACCATCGATAACTTTTGTAAGATTGATATTAATATAATTTTCAAACGCTAAATCACCGTCACCATTAGATGATGAGATGGAAACAAAGAAAAATAAAACAACAATGTTAGAGGAAACAATTTTTTTCATCATGGTTGATTGTGACAGCAAATTCTATGAAACTAATGTATGATCTAATGATTGTGGAATTATATGTAGTTATAATATTGATGTGGGAGAAATAAAATTGAATTTCAATTCAAATCAATTTCGAAATTTGTGTTGTTATTCAAATTCTATGAAACCTATCATCAAAACCCTTTTTTTAGATCGACTTTTTATTTTAAAGATGAAAATGGAGTCGCCACCAATCCTTTTTATTAGGTGTGATCAGATCACCTCGTAATTTGATCATTTTAATAAAAGTTTAGATTTACTAAAATAATGATTTCTGGTCTACAAAATCCAGGGAATAGGTTCGAGAGTCAATTACGCATAAAGAATTATTAGCACCCTCGTAACGCCCAAAATTGGTACCTAGTTGATTAATTGATGTCTTAGTGTCGAGAATTAAAAATTTGAAGAGAATTTAAAACACAATCCCTCTTTGCATAATGTTATTTGATTAAGATATCACTCAACTAAATTAAATTTTATGGAAAAGGGCCTTATTTCGAATTAATCGAGAAAGAAATATCATACCTCGTAAGTTAGGACACGATCCCTTAAATTCTTGAAAACCAGAATAATCGTCATTTGATTGTTACCTAAATCTTCCTTTTTTTTGTTATTTTAAGTAGGTTATTTGATTACTTCAGTTCTAGGAAGATGCCATACTCCGTAAGTTAGGAGCACAACTTCCTCAAATCCCAAAAATAACGAACATTGCCTCGGTTCTAAATGTTTTCCATACGTTAGATAAAATGAATGTGACTTTTAAAACGATATTCATTTAGTTTATTTGAGCGTAGTGTAAAAATGGATAAATATATTTTAACAAGATGACATGGCGATTGGCAAAATGAAGTAACATAGTTGCGAGTAAAAATGATGATATTAACATGATAGATGAATAAATAAAATAAAATAAAATAAAAAAATGCTATGCTAGTGAGTAATAATAATGCAAATATAATGGAAGTAACAACACCAATTTATGGTAATAACAGCAATATTGTGTCATGATTACTACCATAATATTAATATGAATGATGATAATAATAATAATAATAATAATAATAATAATAATAATAATAATAATAATAATAATAAAAGGGATAAAATAAAAAGGCATATTAATAATAAAAATAACAAGGATTTTGAATGTTAAAATAAAAGATATAGTAAATAAAGAGGCAACATTAAATAAATGAGGGATTAAATTGAAATTTAAATCACATTTAAGGTATGTATTGCAAAAAAAGAAATAAATAAGTGGGTAAATAAATAAAAAAGGAAATAAAAGGCTAAATCGAAAATATAACAAAATTTAAAGTCTAAATCATAAAGAAAAGGACATAAAAGGATTAAATTAAAATAGGATATAATATATAAGGGCTCAAAAGGTAATTATCTCACCCAAATTTACACATGTCCTTCCCTTAATGGGTCCATAGTGGTCGAGGGATTAAATTGCACAAAAACAAAATAAAATAGCAAAAATAAAAGAAAAAAATAAGTAGTAGGACAAAATTAAAAAATAACAAAAAAAGTGGAAAGGTCAAAGCAATAATTAGCCCTCCCCTTTAAAAACGCGTGGATCTTAAGGGAGTCCGAGTCGGGTCATTGGGTCATACTTCAAAACAACGCCATTTTGGGGCTTCTGAAGCCAGGCCAAAATGAATTCGTACCAAGACCCTATATAAGTCAAAATTTTCAGAAAAAATCACTTCTTCTCCGTTTAAAAGAAAAAATCTCTCCTTTCTCCTTTTTTTCTTTGAATGCAACCCAGGGTCAGGCCATAGGGCCGTCGGAAGCCCGTAGTGGCCACCAGTACGTTTATAGAAGAAATGCAGGTGTGTTTACAATTTAATCTATGTATTTTCATGTCAAAATTTAACTGAAATTTAATACTTAAATTGATGAGTATGTTTATAGAAGAAGTTGATTGATGGAATACCGCCACTTAAAAATATTTGAATGATGAAAGAGGGATTTCCACGGCTTCTCCTTTCTCAATTGTTGGCCAATCAAGATTTGCCACATGGCCACATTCTCGACCATCCACTTCCATAAGAGGAGATGTGTTTTAATTATGCCTAATGGCATATTTGAAATGAAAAATTAATACCTAAATTGGTGACTGTGCTATTAGAATGACTTAATTAATACAAAACTGATACTTTAAAGACTATTTTAAAGATTGGGATCAGTGTATACTCTAAACTGTAGTTTGGGAACATTTTACTGAACTTACCCATTTGAAACTTGATTTGATGATGAACAGGGGATTTTCATGGCTTCTCCTTTTCCAGCCACGTGGCAATGTTCTTAGTTTTCCTTTAAAATAAGGCACGTGATTGAAGGAACTTGCAAGTTGATAGAGTGACGTGCAGATCCTTGTCTTCCACGTGTTCCAGACAACAACGTGACAGATAAAGCCATAGCAACGTGTACTCGATAATAACTCCACCCTCTGAATAAATTAATATTTATTTTCAATTAAATAGATCAAATTTTTAATTTTCAAGTTCAGATTATGACAATAGAATAGATTTATATTTATTTTAATCTCGATCGAATTTTATTTATACACATTATTTGATAATTTTGTTCATAACTTCGATTTAAACTTATAAGTAACTTTCTCAATTCTATTTTAATTCGTCTTAAAATTTTAAATAAGGCATCATAATTAAATAAATTTTACAAAACTAAACCAAATGTACATCATAAATCTTATAAAATTAAAAAATTTGTAATAAAATATGTTGTAAATATTCATAAAATTAAAATGTGTTGTAACTTGTTATAAAATTAAGAAATTATAATTAAAAGTAGTTATATAATTGAAAGAGAGTATACATTAATAAATATATAGGGTCAAGACAATGAAATCCATCTAAAGTATAACTTTCTTATCTAAAAGTATCATAGAGGCCTCTCTATTAAAAGTTTGATTGTATTTTGTCATTTTTATTTAATAAATAGTAAAATTAGTTTTTATATGTTAAATCAAAGAGTAAATTAATCTTTTTTGTTAAAAATTTCATCAATTTGTATGGTTAAAAACTGAGTAGCTAATGAAATAATCAAACAGTGATTCGAGATGTGCTACATGTACCTCATGCTGATGTACATAAATCAATTTTTAACAGTAAAAATAGACGAAATTTGATGTTGAGAAAATTGGTCCCTCTAAAAAAATTAGGAGTAAACGTTCAATCGAGTCGAGTGAAATTTTTTTTAGTTAATTGAGTTTACAAGTCCTATTTTATCATCGTAACTCAATTTGAAATATTTTTGAATTGATTCGAGTGAAATGAAATTTGAGTCGAGTCAAATCGATTGATATTATTCGAGTTAATTTAAAAAAATTAAACATATCAAATAAAAATATTGTTACAGTATAACTAATTCCATGTTAAAGTACACAAATTTCAAATCATATATATTTGAAAAAAATTCAAAGCAAAATAGTAATAATAAGATACTTTAGTATGATATGAATCATTAATTAGGTCCCAAAATTATTATTTTAGTTTTTTTTAAATTTTAACTTTTTTATATATATAGTAAATTTTTTATAATTTTTTTAAAATATAAAATATAAAATTTTTATAAATATTTTGAATCTTAAAAAATATTTTAAATTTTTGAAAATTATTTTGAATTATTTTGTAATTTTTGTTGTGAGAGAGACCAATTTGCTTATTTTTAAAGTTGATAGTGACCAAAATGGTATTTACACAAATCTATTATTCGAATTGTGAAATTAAACCCGACTCAAACTTGAAACTTGAATCAAGTTTGTCGAAACCATTTTTTTTAAATCGACTTTTTGTTTTAAAAACAAAAACGAAAAATGGGAGTTGCTACCAATCTTTTTTACAAGGTGTGATCGGGCCACCTTATGATTGATCGTTTTAATAAAATGTTTTGATTTACTAAAACAACAATTTTGGTCTACGAAATTTGAGAAAACGGGTTCAGGAGTCAGTTACGTACGAAGAAGGATTAACACCCTCGTAACGCCCAAAATTGGTACCTAACTGATTAATTAATGTCTTAACATCGAAAGTTGAAAACTCGAAAAGATTTCAAAATACAATCTTTTTTTTATTAATGTTGATTTAAGAAAATGCTTGAATAAATTGAAACGAGCATTAAAGGCCCTCTAGTCTCGAGATAACAAAATGTCTCATCTCGTAACTTAGGACACGACATTTGGACCCTCGAAAATAAGCTTGCCTTTTAATTGTTTTATTTTAAAAGTTGTATTTTTATTTTTTAAAGGATATTCGATTGTTTAAATCTAACGAGAAAAATCGAAACCCCGTAAGTTAGAGCACGACCCTCTCGAGTTTCTAAACGCAAAATATTGCCTTTATTTTTTATTTAAAATTCATGCATTTTAATTTTAAAAGAATATTTGGCTATTTAGGTTTAACGAGAAAATCGAAACCCCAAAGATTAGGGTACGATTTTTCGAATCTCCGAAATGCGAAATATTGCGTATTTTTAAAATTTCTTTTTATGAATTTGGGTAAAAAAAACTAATGAAATATTTAAAATGATATATGTGTATTTTATTTGATTTTATTTAAAAAGAAATTGTTTAAAACGTAAAAAAAGGTTACACATAGCTAATAATGATAGTGCAACATACATTTGAAGTAATAATGACATAATATGCATAATAAAATATAACATATATAGCACTGATATTAACAAATCATAATGCTAACAAACATAAACAATAATAAGAATGATGCAAATGATAATATAAGTAACAACAATAATAAAAATAATAATATAAGTAACAACAACAACAACAACAACAACAACAACAACAACAACAACAACAACAATAATAATAATAATAATAAATCTACAATTTGAAAGTTCATAAAAAATAAAATAAATCAAGCCAATTTAAAAGGGAAATAATAAGTAAATCAATAATTAGAGCGAATATAAATCTAATTTAAAAAAGAAGTTAATTGAATAAATAAATAAAATATTAAACAGAATATTAAATAAAATAGTTTTTTTAAATAAATAAATTAAATAGACTAAGGACGAGATTGGAATCGAACTTAAATTCGGAGTACAAATTGTAAATAATAATAAAAAAAAGCTATCAAGGACCAAAATAAAGCGCGCTTGAACTATTGAGGACCAAATAGGAAAATAATCCAATACCCTGGACACGCGTCCCTTCTCTAGGGGATCAGCAAGCCAGGGACTAATTTAAAACGCACAACAAATTCTGTGGTCCAATTTAAAGAAAAAATAAAAATAAAAAAGGACTAAATCAGAACAACCCAAAAAAGTGGAAGGACCAGGTGGATAAATATCCCAAAAGGCGAAAACACGAGGATCCCCCTTGGAGTGAGTCGGGTCGCCCGTGGATAGGCCCTAAATGGCGTAGTTTTTGCGCCTAGGTCCCTAGCTGAAAATGGCGTCGTTTTGCTTCTTTATTTAAATCAATTTTTTTTAAAAAAAAACTTCATTTTCTCACTTCTTCTAAAAAAACATAAAAAAGCTCTCAACCTCCTCCCCCTCTCTCGATTTCGGATCAAGGATTCAGCCATCGGCCACCGTGGCGGCCGCCGGCAACGGCGCCGCCGTCCACGGTGGCTAGAGATAAAAATGGCCATTTTCAGCCTTTTTTGACTTCTAAACCCCCAAAAAAATATCATCTTTCATCAGAGATGGCAACCTCGGCCTAGCCCTACGACGGCGTGAACGCCAAAAGGTAAGATTCAGCCCTATTTTATTTTTGTTATTTCTTTAAAAAAACAAATGAAAAAGGATAAAAAATAAAAGATATTAAAAGAAAAAACTACCTCTTTAGCCTTTGTTTCGATTTGTTTTTTTTTTCGTATTTGAATCTCTGTGAAATATTTTTGTATTCAATATCTCGTAAAAAAAATTACAACTCGTTTGTGGTGGCTTTTATAGTCGAGAAAGAAAAAAATACAAAGTTTTTCATTTTTTCTTCGTTTGCTATTGTGTTCTTTGTCCTGTCTGCAGGTATGGAGGCCATAGGCCAGCTGTGTACGGAGGTTGACGTGGAAGAGGCAACGGCGCGCCTAGAGTTTCTGTTTCTACTGTTTGGCTAAAAATTGTTTAGGTCTTCGGCTTGTTGGGCCACTAGGGTTTTTATTTTAGGCCTGTTTGGGCCGTATGTAAATGGACTTTGGACTGTTGAAATTATTTTGATTTGGTTTTATCTTTTTTTTTGTTTTTGGTTTCTGTATGGGCCCGGGAAAATTGGGCCTATTACAACTGCCCCCTCTTTCTCGTTGTCGTGTAACAAGAATAGAGGAAAGACTTTTAAGAAGGACCAATCTTGCCCGGTCTCCGAATCTCGACTTCTTTGGGGCTCCTCTTCTTCCATGTAGTCTCGTTCCAACCCACTACAACTTCAAGGGTATAAGAGTTGTCGCTTCAATCTGCTCCACTACATCTTCAGAGATAAGATTTGTTGGTTTTAGCCCGCTTCACTACAACTTCAAGGAGGTAAGGTTTGGCTTTGGTAGATTTAATCCGACCTACTACAACTCTAGAGGTATAGGATTTGTGACTTATAGCTTTAATCTGTTCCACTGCAATTTCAGGGAAATGAGATTCACTATCATCAATCTGCTCCACTGCAACTTCAGGGAGTTGAGATTTGTAACTTGTAGCTTAAATCTATTCCACTGCAACTTCAGGAAATAAGATTTGTTATTTTTTTTACCAGCTCCACTGCAACTTCAAAAAGATAAGGATTTGTAACTTGTAGCTTATGTAACACCCCCTACCCGTATCCGTCATCGGAATAGGATACGAGGCATTACCGGAGCTTATTGAATCATTATTAATAAGGGAAAAAAGTAAAACAAAGTAAACATGTAATATTTACTAAATTAGTATAACATGGTAATTAACTTACTACTTCTCTATATTTGAATTGATCATGAGCCCTAATAGCTATTCTTATCACATTGTTAGTCGTATAATTCATATAAATATCAAGAAACATGTATGGGCTCAACTTTTATTAAATTTCTCATATGCATATACTTTTATACATCATTTATTCACATAACTTATAACAATCATATCTATGTATTTTAAATAGGCTTTCATAACAATTTGTCTTGATTTCAGACTATCTCACATTGGAGCTTTACTAATCAAATCATTTGAAATATTATCTTTATACAAATAGTACACTTGAGTTGCTCAATTTTATAATTATGAACAAACACATTTATGAAATATATTCCATGTTCATATATCATAGTCTCATGTCTCCATATATCAAATATATAACCATCATTTTCTTATGTTTCAGATAAATACATATAACCATACATAAGCATGCCATTCACTATTTCTTCCTGTCTATCAAAATTTCAAATGACAGATTCATATGAATGAGCTCAATAATAACCATGAAAATACTTACCACATTCTTTCACACATATTCCACTTATAACATATTTTTTTTATATTTGGCTTGACATTTACTAAGCAATATCGGAATTCATTTATTAGGCAATATCAAATATTCAAATTATTCTTTAACATATATAACATTTCATTCAAACATGAATTTATAACATTTTTTATTTTAACAAAGTTTAACATTTACCAAATATAACCGAACATGTGATCAATTTATGCAAAAGTTACTCACATATTTTCCTCCTCCTCCTCTCCATTCCATATCCTTAATGTATATAATACACTTGTAAGTAACATTATCTATAATTTTTACTATTTACTTATATGAATATTCAAGTTGTCCATCTGTTTCATAGTCACTAAATTATTTTTATCTTGAGCTAAAGAACTTCAAATTAAGGTCCACTAATTTTCCCTAAAACTAGAATCATGTATCTTCTTACCAAAAAGTTTTTAGAATTTTTTGTTTAACCAATAAGTACAGTTTATTCTTTAAATTTGCCTTTGTTCTACTGTCTGATAGTTTTGACCCTTCTTCACTAAAAATTAATTATCTCCTCGTACGGGATTTGAATAATGTTTCCGTTTTTTCCTCTTGAAAATATACTCATTCAGGATTCTAGACATATAAATTTAAGCCCCTAATTATTTTTCTTCAATTTTTTATGATTTTCCAAATCCAAAATAGGGGAACCCAAAATCATTCTGACCTTGTCTCATAAAATTTATTATATCTCATGATTTAAAATTCCATTGCTTATATCGTTTTTTCTATAAGAAACCAGACTCAATAAGATTTAATTTCATATTTTATTCATCCTCTAATTCAATTCATACAAGTTTTGGTGATTTTTCAAAATTAGACTATTACTACTATCTAAAACAGTTTTAATGCAAAATGTTGATTTCTATTTTACCCCAAATTTCACAGTTCATACAATTCAATCCTTGCTCAATTAACCCCTCAATTGAGCTAATTTTTCTCAATTAATACTTTAGTCTATCATTTTAAACTACTTCATAACCCCTGAAAATCAGAACTTTAGCACTAGACTTTAATTCCAAATTCTTTCATAATTAGGTTCGAAAATCAATTTCCATCAATTTTACTTGATAAAATCATCAAACATCAAAATTAGAGCTTCAATTCTATATTTATTCATCATATGATTCCTCATTTGACAATTGAGCTATTTAATCCTTCTAGCAACTTTTACACATTTTTCAATTTAGTCCTTTTTATTTAATTAATTAACCAAACGTCAAAATTTTCTAACGAAATTTTGATACTACCTTATTGACACTCCGTAAATATTTATAAAAAATATTTATGACTCGGTTTATAACACCGAGATCTAGATACTTTTTTTCTTAATTTCTTGACCAAATAAATCTTTATAAAACACAATTTACTATTTCAAAAATCTTTTAAAAGTTACATTTGGCTCATAAATATTAAATAATATAATCTACGAGTTCATTTTTCAGATTTGGTGGTTTTGAACATTTTTCAGATTTGGTGGTTTTGAACCACTATTTCTGACATCGCTAAAATTTGGGCTATTACAGCTTAAATCTGTTCCACTGCAACTTTAGGGAAATAATATCCGCTATCTTTAACCTACTCTACTGCTACTTCAGGGAGATAAGGTTAATGGTTTTAATCTGTTTCACTGCAACTTCAGGGAAATAAAATTTACTATCTTCAGCCTGCTCCACTACTACTTCAGGGAGATAAGGTTAATGGCTTTAATTTGCTCCACTACAACTTTAGGGAGATAAGATTTGCCATGGTAGATTTGATCCGACCTACTGTAACTTTAGAGGTATAGGATTCATGGTTTCTCTGATTTGTTACACCATTTTCTGAGGAACATGACCTGTAGAATCCATTTCATGAGCCTATTTATGCCAAGCAATTAGGATGTCATGATCAGAATGAATCAAATGCTCCTGTTTGGATGTATACGAATGATATTTGTATGGATGCAGAATGTCATTCTTTGAGAATGATCCCTTTTTAATGCTTAGGTTTGCATTGCTCATTATTTATCAAGATTCTATTAATGATGTGTTACCATGCCTTCTTATTTAGCCGGTATCTTTGACAAAAGATCTGAAGAAATAGACAATTTGGACTATTCGTTCTCAAATGTTTCCAACTCCTGAATTTGGTTAGTTCTAACTAGTGGTCTCGTTTCAGGTCCTTGTACTATTTAGAAACTCTTCAGAGCAATATGTAAAACTTCTTTTATGTGATATTATAAGTCCAATAATCGTTGCTTTTATGAAAAATGCTTGAAAAAATTTATCACAATGGACAAGATGAAATTTTATTAAGAGCAAAGCTTAAAGTGGATAAATTAATCAAGATAGCAAATTTTGCTGAGGTATAAACTAAATAAGATGAAAATAGGTGCCCTAGATATCGCAGCATGAGCTTCCTTATTCAAACATCTCGAAGATCATTTCGAGCTAGATATGTGTTTAGGAGATCTAAAGTCTTTTGTTGATGCCCTAATATGTAAAGTTCCTCATTCTTGTTAATTCTAAGAGGATAAGACTACCACATGCCCCATCTTCGATCAAGATTTGAGCCGCCCTTTTTCGGGTTTTCAACTCAAAATCCCTTTAGTCTCAAGACGCCCTTTACAGGTTTTCACCTTGGCCTCTCCTTCTTTTTTTTTTAGACCTCAAAGCGCCATTTGTGGGTTTTCACATTAGCCTCTCCCCTTTTTTTAGGTGAAGTACTTCTTGACTGAATCAGAATTTACATGATTAGGCAAGTTTTTTCCCATCCATCTCGGTCAAAATTAGTGCTCTTTCAGAAAAAGCCTTCTTTACCACATAAGGTCGTTCCCAGTTTGGCATCAAATTCCCTCTGAAATCCTTTTGTATAGGAAGGATCTTTTTCAATACCAGGTCCCCCTCATGGAATTCTCTTGGGCAAACCTTTTTATCATAAGCTCGTATCATTCGTTTTTGGTACATCTGGCCATGACAGATAGCCCTTAGCCTCTTTTCTTCAATCAAATTCAATTGATCATATCGAGACTAGATCCATTCTGCTTCATCTAACTTTAGTTTTGACAAAACTCGAAGGGAAGGAATATCGACTTCAATCGAAAAAATTGCCTTCATTCTGTAGACTAAAGAGAAAGGTGTTGCCCCGGTAGAGGTCCTGACAGACGTTCGATAAGCATAGAGGGGAAATGGTAACTTCTTATGCCAATCTTTATAAGTCTCAGTCATTTTCCACATGATCTTCTTAATGTTTTTATTGGCTACCTCCACTGCACCATTCATTTTTGGGTGGTATGGCGACGAGTTATGGGGTCTGATCTTGAATTGACTGCAGACCTCTGCTATCATGCTGTTGTTCAAATTCAGTGCATTGTTAGATATGATCCTCTCCAGTATTCCATATCGACATATAATTTCCTTCTTTAGGAATTTGCTGATTCCTGACTTTGTAACATTGGCATGTGAAGTGGCCTCTACCCACTTGGTGAAGTAGTCGAAGACCACAAAGATGAATCGATGCCTATTTGAAGCTTTTGGCAAGATCAGCCCAATGACATCCATGCCTCACATAGAGAAAGGTCATAGAGAAGTCATAACATGCAGAGGTGAATGAGTTACATGAATTTTGTCTCCATAAATTTGGCACTTATGACATCTCTTGGTGTAATTTATACAATCCCTTTCTATGGTGGACCAATAATACCCGAATCTCATAATTTTTTGGCCATTGTAAAGCAATTAGCGTGTGTTCCGCAAACGGCCGCATAGACTTCTTCCAAGATTTTCTTAGCCTGAACAGCGTCCACACATCTTAACAGTCCATGATCCTTTCTTCTTTTGTATAGGATCTCCCCATCTAAGACATAGTCACTGGCCCGTCTTCTCAACGTTTTTTTATCATTCTCAGTTGCTTGGTCAGGGTATTCATGATTCTTCACATATTACAGTATATCATGGTATCAAGGATAATCATCTTTTTCTTCTTTTTCAATATTGTAACAATGAGCCGGAGCATTATAAATACTCATCTGGATAGGTTTCACATCCTCTTGTTTATTTACTTTGATCATGGAAGCTAAAGTAGCCAGGGCATCGACTATCTGGTTTTCATCTTGCGGGAGGTAGCAGAAGGTGATGTCATCAAACTCCTCAATTAACTCCAGAACTAGCCTTCGGTAATTAATCAATTTGGGGTCTTTTATCTCCCATTCGTCTTTGAGCTGATAGATCACTAGTGCATAATCCCCATATACCTCTAGCACTTTGATTTTGTGTTCTATGGTTGTACGTATACCCATGATGCATGCTTTGTATTCTGCCATATTATTTGTACAATCAAAATCTAGTTTACTAGTAAAGGGATAATGATCTCCGTTTGGGGATACCAAGACTGCCCCGATTCTATTACCCAAAACATTTGAGGCTCTGTTAAAATTTAGTTTCCAAGGATGGCTTTCTTGAGAATCTTCTTCAGTGGTTGTAACATACATCAAATCTTTATTTGAAAAATCAAAGTTCAAGGGCTCATAATCTTCCATAGTTACTGGCTAAAAAATCTGCTATTGCCCTCCCTTTTACAGCTTTTTGGTTTACATAGACTATATCAAATTTGGAACGCAGAATTTACTATTAAGCCATCCTTCCATTCAAAGCTATCGAATCCATCATGTACTTCAGAGGGTCCAGTTTCAAGATGATCCAAGTTATGTGATATAACATGTACTGTCTTAGTCTTCGGGTTATCCAGATTAAGGTGCAACACAATTTCTCAATTGATGAGTACCTTGTCTCACATTCAGTGGACTTTTTACTAAGGTAGTATATTATTCTTTCTTTCCTTCCTAACTCATCATGTTGGCCGAGCACGTATCCCATTGAATTCTCAAATATTGTCAAGTACAGTATCAATAGCTTATCTGGGTTGGATGGCATTAGTACTAGAACATTTGACAAGTAATGTTTGACCTTGTCTAAAGTCTTCTGGCATTCTTCATCCCATATACCTGGATTGTGTTTCTTAAGGAGACGAAATATGGGGCCACATTTCTCAGTTAGCTATGTAATGAACCGGGCGATGTAATTTAGTCTTCCTACGAAACTTCGAACTTCTTTTTGAGTATGCGGCAGAGGCAACTCTTGTATTACCTTGACTTTTTCTAGGTCGATCTCAATCCCTTTTTTACTGACTACAAATCCTAGTAGTTTTCTGGACCTGGCTCCGAAGGTACACTTTGCTGGATTGAGCTTTAACTAGAATTTTCTTAACCTTAAGAATAATTTCCTTAGGACTTGCACGTACTCCTTCTCTATTCGAGACTTTGCGATCATATTATCGACATAAACATTGATTTCTTTATGCATTATATCCTGGAATAGAGTTACCATGGCCCTTTGATACGTTTCTTCCGTATTTTTCAGTCCAAATAGCATCACCTTATAGCAAAATGTTCCCCACACAGTTACGAATGTGGTCTTCTCCATGTCTTCCAGATGCATCTCAATCTGGTTGTATCTGGATAAACCATCCATGAAGGAGAACAGTGAGTATCATGCCATGTTGTCGACTAAGGTGTCGATATGAGGCAGTGGAAAATTGTCTTTTGGACTAGCTTTGTTCAAATCCCTATAGTCTGCACATATTCGTACTTTTCCATCTTTTTTAAGGACAGAGATGATGTTGGCTACCTATTCTGAGTATTTAACCACTTTTAAGAATCCAGCGTCGAATTACTTCTTGACCTCTTCTTTTATTTTTAACAAAACATCGGGTCTCATCCTTCGGAGCTTCTGTTGCACTAGCTTACACTCTTCCTTTATGGGAAGTTGATGTACCACAATATAAGTACTTAACCTGGGCATATTGACCATGCGAAGACATCCTTAAATTCTTGGAGTAATTCAATGAGGTCTCGCTTTATCTCTACGGTGATGCGAGCTCCAATCTTTACCTCTTTTTCCTCTCCTAAGGTCACAATTTCCACTGACTTTTTGTGAGGTAAGATTTATTTCTCTTATTGTTCTACCATCCTCAACAAATCAGAAGATAGGTCACAGCCTCGATCATATTCAAAATCTTGAGAATCCTTCATACACATATCTTGCTCAAAAGGAGACTTTGAGTCATTAGCAGCGTCGCTCATATCATTGATATCTGGAGACCCGTTATAGGGATAAAGAAAAATGTAATGCCCCAAATTTCTGTAGTTTTGACTTTTGTGATGGCTGGGCATGGAAGTATCTAAACTCTTGCTTTATGATATTTTGGCTTAAAAGATTTGTTGGTTTAGGAGGTTTTGTGCTCTGGGGTGTGTTTGAGGGGGTCCCAAGTTCAAGCTTTAACTTGGGCTAAATTTTGGTTTTTATATGAATAAAACCTGACTTTAGGTCAATGGGCTTTTAAGGAATTGTTGGTAAAAACTTAACAGAATGGGCTTGTTGGTCTAATGGTTAAGAGGAGTGTCAGACTGCTCAAGATCCTACGTTCGAATCCTTGCAGTGGCTTTGGAATTATTTTGCTGCAAGTTTTGGCTAAGAGTTGGGTTTAATTAGAATTCTGAGTTGGGGGTTTTTAGGGGAAATTAGGGTTTATTTCCTTCTTTTAACAAAAGCTTTTCTCGGCCGTCTTCTCATTTTTCCCTAAATCTCATTTGCTGCCAAAAAATCTTTTCTTTTTTTCCCCCTCTCATTCGTTTTTCTTCTTTTTTGATAAGCTTAGGCATATTGCTAGTGGTTCTGTCGATTCGGTAAGTATCGCTTTATTAAGCTGCGTGATTTTCTTTAGAGATCATTTAAGAGGGTTTTTGTTTGCTGTTTAGGGGATATTTAAGGTTTTGTGGGTCTTTAATCGGGGTTCTAAATAGCGAGGAATCACCGTATTCATTGAAGGTAAGTAGATATCTCTTTCGGGATTTGGAAACTCTTAAAGAAGTTGATTTAAGTGATTGATATTAAGCTCAGTTTTGTCGAGGCTTTGGAATGCTCGTGGTTGGATTAGCAGCGAAAACGAACCAGGTGTATACTCCAATTACGCAAAAAATGAGTTTCAACGAAAGCCAAAAAGTGGCCTGTCGATGCCACACAGGCTTGTGGCCTGCTCGTGTGGTAGCCTACGTCACGAGACACGTGCTTGTCACTAACGAGCCAGGCAGTGCGCGAGCCATAGGCGCGTGACGGACACGGGCGTGTAAGGCTGGCGAGGCTGTGTGCGAGGCACAGGCTCGACCTTTAGCCAGTGTAGCCTACACAAACGTGTGGGTCATACGGGTGAACCACAAGAGCGTATAGAAGTTTGGACTAGGCCGTGTAATCCACACGGGCAAGGCCAACCTGGGCCGTGTGAGCCACCCGGGCGTGTGAGCCCAATTTGTTTGAAATGCTCTGTAAGGTTGCACGGGTTGCCTAAGTCGACTCTGACCTGACTGTAGGGGCGTAAGCATTACTTAGACCCTATACTCTATTTGATTACTACATTTTATGCGGAAGTATGATAATACTAGCATGTATATCTGCCTGATTTTGTATATCTGTTCTGACATGACGTATGATATGATATCTGTATATAAGCATGCCATAATATTTGTGTTGCATTGCATTGGGTTGGGATTATTGTGAAGAGAAGTAGGTTTGAGAGGTGATTAACCTATTATCTGGCAGCCATGCTGCGTATATTTGTTATGTATTGTTTTTATGGTACCAGTTGGTGTGTAGGGTTGAATAGGTCGATTATATCCCCATACTTGATGTGTAGGGTTGGGTGGGTCGATTTTATCTCCACATGGTGTGATGGGTTAGACGGAGATGGTGTGCAGGGTTGGTGGGCATGATATTTCTGATATCTGATCTGTTTTGCATGCAATATCTGTATGGCTAAGGCCAAATAATTGTATTCTGTTATCTGTTTGTATGCATGCTGTTTGTAGGGATGTACACACTGAGTTTGCAAAAACTCACCCCTTTGTTTATTTTGTTGTCAGGTAATCCTCAGCAGTAGATGGATCGGTGTGACGGAAGGCTCGATGGTGACCACTGGTAGACATTTACGGATTTTTAAGTAACACTTTATTTTGTCTGCTTTATTTAAATATTTATTTTGGGATTAATATGTATTTGGACTCAAGCTATTCTTGGGTTTATTTTGGGGATTTTAAATTGTTAAATTATTAATTTATGAATTAACGATTTTTTAGCTTCCGCGTTAATGAAATGTTTTCACTTAATATTTGGAATAGAGATTTCACGACTTAAGTAAAGATAACAAATTGGACGACTTTTAACTTGCTAAGGTTTTTCTAAAAAGCACTCACATGTGACGGTGCTAAATTCTGCCATAGCGTCTAGGCCGGGTTTGGGGGTATTACAGAAAATCCAAAGAATAAAAGAATCTATGAACAATTATTTGTATGGTATGATCATGAATGAAGAATAAAAGAATATTTGAAAGAAAGCCCAAAGAACAAAAAGAATCTAAGAATAATTATCAATATAATATGATTATGAATGAAATGAAAAGAATAAAAGAATATTTACTCAAAAGGTTAGCAAAGATACATTTTATTGAAATAAAGATTTTGGACATAAGCCTATTTCACAAAAGGATTCTTATTACTCCTTGGCTTAGAGCAATAAGTGTGTTTTAAACATTATTCTGAATTAGCTCTAAAAATTATAGGAATCTCTTTCGCGGTCCAATTATTCAGAACACTTCCAGGTACATAAGGGCAAATGCCCTACAAATTCTCTTCTCTGGTTCCTTTTTTGAATAAGATGTTGATGTTCAGATTTCCCAACATTTCTTCCGTAATTTCTTTTCTTAGCATCCCTCGCTCAGAGTGAATAGTTCCTCTTGACACAAAAGTTCTGGATATGTGGAGGAATGTCATTGGTTCCCATTTGATCACCTCTTTCCTCAAACGTGCTATCCTCCTCTCTTGCTTCTTTTCCAGCTCCTTCTTTCTTTGTCTCGCGTCTGGCTTAAATCCTAAGTCGAAGCGGTTTTGTTTGTCTTTTAGCATTGGTGCCTCAACCCTTCCTTTGAGGTATCTCCCGAGTCCTTTCCCTGGTAAAGCTCATTTCCTGATTATCAGTTGTAAGCCCATCCTTATAGTCTTAGATATCTTAGGTATTAGGATCTTGTTCCTTTCGGTAATGAATGTTGCGTTCACAAATTCTAAAGATCAAAAGTAACATTCGATCGCTTCATCGTTTGCCTCTAAATATGGCGCGTCATTGGTTACAGCTGCAATGATGTCTTCTGCATTTATCGTTACCAGCCAACCGTCTGTTACTAACTTCAACTTTTGGTACAGTGATGAAGGCACTGTCCTCACTGAATGTATTCAATGCCTCCCCAATAAGCAATTATAAGAAGGCTTGATGTACATCACAAGGAAGTCTACCTCGTACGTGTTTGGGCCAATCAAAAATACTATTTCAATTATTCTCATTACTCTACTTTCGATGCTATCAAATGCCCTCACTATGTTTTGGCATGTCTTCATGTGAGAGCTATCCACAGGCAATCTATTCAGCATGGATAAAGGGTAAGACATTCAGGGTCGATCCATTATAAATTAACACCCCTGGCAGTGTATATCGTTTGCAGTGGGTGGTGATGTGCAGAGCCTTAGTCGATCCCATGCCCCTGGGTGGTATTTCATCATCATTAAAGAAGATGAAATTATCTGTGCTTATGTTACTAACCAGACAGTCTCGCTTGTTGACGGAGATATCATAAGTGACATAAGTTTCGTTTAATACTTTCATCAATGCGTTACGATGTACCTTCGAGCTTAAGAGTAAAGCTAACATTGATATGCGAGCTGATTGTTTATGTAACTGTTCTACAACGCTATACTCGCTGTGCTTTAAGAATTTCAAGAATTCCTTAGCCTCTTTTTCAGTTACCGGCTCGTTAACGGGTGACTCAAGTCTGGCAGTCTTTTCTTTCTCTTGTTCAACTGCTAAGGCCTTTTTTTTACAGGCTCTGCTCTTGCATTCGCTGAATCATAGCGCCTCCCACTACACGTGTAAAAACCCACATCTCGGTCCTCCTTTGAAGTGCCAGCCGGGTTCTCCTTCCTCGGGATTGTCACATTATAGTCATAATTCTAGGGGACTTTCTTGCTGTCTTTATAAGGAAAAATTGTAGGTTTCTAGAATATGACCTTTGGTGTCATTTGTACTCCGACTTCATTGCTTCTTGGTTGTGAAATGATGACGACCTGGTAGCTGACTTTTTGGACTTTCGTCATCGATCCTTCCTCTGACGTGCATATATTTCCCTATTCTAGGCTTTTAACATCTTCATAAAATTTCATTTCTTTGTTGTCCATCATGTCTTGCACTAGGGCCTTGAACTCAATACATTCTTGGATCTCATGCCCCTCTTGATTATGGAACTCACAGTAGTTTATCATCCCTTCAGATCCCTCCTCCGAATCTGGTACTATTAATCTCCAATCTACCATCTCTTTCCAAGCCCATCTTAGTGAGGTTTTAACTTCCGCAACATCAGATTTGATTTTCTTAGTCCCATGTTCAATTATCACATTTACCCCTTGGTCAGCATGATTGGGTAACTAGTTTCCTGCGACATTTGGTCTTGACAGGTCGTCAAACTTTACAATCCCCGTTTTTATGAATCTTTCGATCAACTTTTTAAATACGGTACAACTTTGAATTGAATGCCCAGTAATTCCCGCATGGTATTCGCACTGAACATTTGCGTCGTACCATTTGGGAAATGGAGGTTGCATAGGTTTTAGATAGAAAGGGGATACCACGTGTGCATGAAACATGCTCTGATACAGCTTCCTATATGTCATTGGTATGGGTGTGAACTGTAGCCTTTCTGTATTTGTACTTATATTGAATTCTTGTCTTAGAGGCCTGATGGTAAGTGGTTACTGTCTTCGACTGGCTCACATTGATTGGTTTTGAATAACCTTTGTTATGATACTTACGTTATTCACCTCATTCTCCTTTTTCCTTGGGCTGATTTTTTAGTGCTTTCCTCCGCATCTATCTTACCGCTTTTCACTGCGTTTTTAATTATTTCGCCGAACATCACTATATTTGAGAAGCTTTTAATAGCGTTTCCCAACATATGATTGATGAATAAGGTTTTTAAAGCATTGCTGAAAAGTATTGTGGTTTCTTTTTCCAAAAGAGATGGTTGTACTTGCATGACGACTTTCCTCCACCTTCGAACATATTGTCTGAAGCTCTCGCTTGGCTTTATCTCCATGTTTTGCAGTGTGACTCTGTCAGGTGGCATATCTGTTACGTGGCCATATTGTTTCATAAAGGCCTGTGCCAGGTGCTTCCATAAATTAATTTGGGCACGGATTAGCTGATTATACCATTTGGCTGCAGCTCCAGTCAGGCTGTCTTAGAAGCAGTGAATTAATAACTAATCATCTTTAACATATCCTGTCATCCTCTGACAGAACATTGTAATGTGAGCTTCGAGGCAGCTAGTCCCATTATATTTTTCAAACTCCGAGGTCTTAAACTTGGGCGGGAGCACTAGATCTGGAACCAGGCTCAAGTCTTTAGCATCAATTCCACAGTGGTAATCAGCGCTTTCCAATGCCTTGAATTTCTCTTCTAGCCATCTGCATCGGTCTTCAAGTTGTTTTGAGAGCTCCACTCTCGCCTTTTCTATTTCTGCTATATCATCAAGATCGAAGACAACGGGATTTGCTGGATTGTCTACTGAGTTGGAGCCTAAACCTGTCGGGAAGCTTATGGGTGCCGGGGTACCTATCTGATATTGGGGCTTGATGTTAACGGACACTCTTTGTGGATATGCGTTTGGTTGTGCTTGGTTGTTTGTTGGGGTAAAGCATAGAGGATAAATAGAGTCCTCGTTATCGTCCTCGAAATTGACCATAGGATTCTTTCCTTTTTCTAGCCCTCCAGTCAGCAACTGGGTTAACTAGTTCATCGTATTCTTTTGGGATTCTAGCATCTGATCCCTCATGTCTTGTTGAATTTTGGCCAATTGTTCTTGCATCTGTATTTGCAGCTAATCTTGTATTTCTCTTTGAATCTGTTCTCATTTCCAATCTTTGGTCCATTACTTTAGTTTTGGCACGAGTACCGCAACGATGCTTAGTTGCTAGACTTTTATCGATTTCCAGATTAACTGAAATAATTTTTAATTAATTAGGGTCCTTTTGTGAAATTTAATGCATGTGATGCAATGTAATGCAAATACATGAGATGAATACAAAAAAAAGGAGTAGGCTCTGTTCAATTCCACTTAGAATAACTTTACTAGAAAATAAAATTCTTTACATAAAATGGATTACATATATGGCTTTGCTCTAATGCTCAAATTTTTGACTTTCCTGAGAAGCCAAGCTACCTCTCGACCCCGGTCCGGTTCTAATTAATATTTCACACTTAGCACGTCAGCCTGAACTACTAGGGTCTGTAAATGATCGGCCACCTCTCATATCTGAGGCACAACTTCACCCATAATATAATCTCTGTCCTTAACTTGATCATGAGAACAGTGGAGTTACTCTTTCCAATGTTTATCATTTGCTTTAAGGAGTTCAACCCGGAATTCGTAGTTTTGTAACACAGTCTCAAATTCTTCTATCTTTCTTTTCAGCTCTTCAATCTTGTTTAAGCTCGCCTTCAGCTCAATTGCAGAGTTACGACTATGATCCTGATGAAGCGAATTTTTTAGTTCTGCCACTCTGGCCTTTAATTCGATTTTTTCACTTCGACTTTCTGACAAACTCTTTTCTAGGCCTCTTTTTGAACCTGAGCATCTTGGAATTTTCTCTCCCATCGATCGGCTCTAATCTTTTCTTCTTGAATTTTTTGTCGCCATTGCTCAAACGTTTTCCCCAATCCAGTGGTTCTCATCGATAAACGCAACTTCTTATAATTCATTTTCAAGCTATCCAAATCTTCTTCGGCCTTATTCTTTCCCTTTCTCAATTTCTCAGGCTCTAACTTTTGAACGTCAACATCTAATCTTAAATTCTTTTTTTCCTCTTCCAGTTGTTCTATCGTCTTTCCTAGCTCTAAATTACTCTTTTCAAAATCTTACTTTATGATTTCTAGCTCAGATGGAACCACTTGTAGGTATTCTTCCATCGATCGAGCGCCTTCTTGACTTGGCCTAGGTATGTTGTCATTGATTCTTCTACTCTACCACCTATTATATTCGAGGGTCGTCATCGGACCTACAACAAATCTTTTCATCCGGCGGGCCTGGTTCCAAGCATTAGACATTTCTCGAACCTTTTTCTGGTAGTTATCACCCTTATATGAAAACTCGCACTGAATTAGCTCCTATGTTGCTGGTATGAATTGTCTCGGTCTGTACTGCCTTAACATCAGTAAAGGAGCATATCTAACAGCTCCCCAAATCCCAAGTAGAAAGACCCAGTCAAAGTCTCCACACCGGTACAGAATCTCATCGGGGACCACCTAAGGGGCTCTCCACTCGATGTCCTCTTCTTGGAGATTTTGGAGGATCGCTATCCATTTTTCTCTGATATGTCGTCCCATCTTGGTGTAGCCACTATTTCTTTTAATGGAAAATAATTCTCAGAGAATACCTGATAAGAAACTTTGTCTACTTTCCAGAAATGGCTGTGAAACCAAGCTAGCAATAGTTGCGCACATCCAATGAATATTCCCTCCCCTGCTCTATGGCATGCATTCAAATATCTGAATGTTTCGGCCAAAATTGTGTGAACAGGCGTGACCCTCTTATCAAGTCGGTTGAACAAATCTGAAACTACCTTATCTACGTGCCCTAGCACTTTAGGGAAAACCATCAGCCCGTAAATGCTCAAAGCAAAGACGTCGACCCTTTTCTTCATATCTGGGTGTGCCAAAATTAGATCTCGCAAACTTTTCCAAGGAATACATTTGCTTTCATCTTTTTGCTCGATCTGAGCCGCAACCCATTATTCACTCATTCCCGTGATATTCATTAACTTCTTTACGAAGGTCGAGACATTGACGGCTCTAAAATAAGCCTTGTCAGCTTGAATCTTCAAACAAAGAAGCAAGGTTGTGTACTCCTCCACAGTAGGCGCCAAATCCACCTTCCAAAAGGTAAAACATCTATAGGCGGGATTCCAAAATTGAGTCAGAGCTCGAAACAACTGCTCTTCCACCTTAATGTCGAGTAGATAGGGCAGATCACCATAATTACAGTAAAATAGCAGCTTGATCTCATCATCCCAATAAACCCATATCTCTTTCAATTCCTGGAGATCGTTTTGTGTCACGCTGATACGAGTGAAGTCCCATAATTTTGATGTGTACCCCTTTACCAAACTATCACCTTTCTCTAATTACGCTTTCTCTGACCATATTCGAACAACCGCATTATCTTCTACTTTATCAAGAAACTCGTTCTCCATGGCAAGCTCTCTATTTAGTAATCGAACGTGAATCGACACCTTATTTATGATGGAAATGTCATGCAATCACAATCAAAGCAAAACAAAGCAAGTCAGTAGATTTTATACAAAACTAAAAATTTAAAGTAAGCAAGGAATAATAAAGTTCCTATTCTGCTAACCACTAATGGTTCGGTGCTGCTCTACCTAGGGCGGGCTCTTATGGCTCATTATATGTGGTTCGGTTCTAAAGAAAAGGTACCTAAATCGGCAAATTCCTCAATCCTCACCCATTATAAACTCATACCGACCGAGTTCAGTTCAGGGGAATACATTTCCTTATGGCTATATGGAGATAAAAATCTTACGAAGACATAGGTAAAGATGTATCCTGAAAGTGATCCACTATCCTATACGGAGGTGAAGATCTCACAAAGGACTAGCTTCTCACTCTCACTTAAAAGGGTAAGATTAAATGGTCATACAATGCAATATGCGGAAATAAACCAAAAGACACGGACCAATTAAAACAAATATGAACAAAGTGATGAAAATTATAACAAAAGTCGGATGAAATGCAACGAAAGGATCATAAATTTAAAATCGAATCATCAATTTTTGACCAATAAGACAAGAATTAATCAAATCGTGGCTTGACTATCTTATTTTGTCCCCAGCAGAGTCGCCATGCTGTCGAAACCATTTTTTTTGAAATCGACTTTTAGTTTTTAAAAACGAAAACGAAAAATGAGAGTCGCCACCAATCTTTTTTATGAGGTGTGATCAGGTCACCTTGTGATTGATCTTTTTAATAAAATGTTTTGATTTACTAAAACAACAATTTTGGTCTACGAAATTCGAGAAAACGGGTTCGAGTTTTGGTTACGTACGAGGAAGTATTAACACCCTCGTAATGCCTAAAATTAGTACCTAATTGATTAATTAATGTCTTAACGTCGAAAGTTGAAAACTCGAAAAGAATTCAAAATACAATCCTTTTTTTTATTAATGTTGATTTAAGAAAATGCTTGAATAAATTGAAACGAGCATTAAAGGCCCTCTCGTCTGGAGATAACAAAATGTCACATCCCATAAGTTAGGACACGACGTTTGAACCCTCGAAAATAAGCTTTCCTTTTAATTGTTTTATTTTAAAAATTGTATTTTGATTTTTAAAAGGATATTCGATTGTTTAGATCCAATGAGAAAAATCGAAACCCCTTAAGTTAAGGCACGACCTTCTCGAGTTTCTAAACGTAGAATATTGCCTTTATTTTTATTTAAAATTCATGCATTTTAATTCTAAAAGGATATTTGGCTATTTAGGTTTAACGAGTAAATCGAAACCCCGTAAGTTAGGGTACGATTTCTCGAATCCCCGAAATACCAAATATTGCCTATTTTTAAAATTTCTTTTTATGAATTTGGTTAAAAAAATAATGAAATATTTAAAATGATATAGGTGTAGTTTATTTGATTATGTTTAAAAAGAAATCATTTAAAACGTAAAAACGGTCATACATGGCTAATAATGAGAGTGCAACATACATTTGAAGTAATAATGACATAATATGCATAATAAAATATAACATATATAGCATTGATATTAATGAATCATAATGCTAACAAGCATAAACAATAATAAGAATGATGCAAATGATAATATAAGTAACAATAATAATAAAAATAATAATATAAGTAACAACAACAACAACAACAACAACAATAATAGTAATAATAATAATAATAATAGAAAATCTAAAATTTGAAAGTTCATAAAAAAAACAATCAAGCCAATTTAAAAGGGAAATAATAAGTAAATCAATAAATAGAGCGAATATAAATCTTATTTAAAAAAGAAGTTAATTGAATAAATAAATAAAATATTAAACAGAATATTAAATAAAACAGTTTTTTTAAATAAATAAATTAAACAGAATAATGACGAGATTGGAATCGAACTTAAATTCGAAGTACAAATTGTAAATAATAATAATAATAAAAGCTATCAAGGACCACAACAAAGCACGCTTGAACTATCGAAAACCAAATAGGAAAATAATCCAATACCCTGGACACGGATCCTTTCTCCAGGAGATCAGCTAGCCAGGGACTAATTTAAAAAGCTCAAAAAATTCTGTGGTCCAATTTTAAAAAATAAAAAAATGAAAAAAAGGACTAAATCAGAACAGCCCAAAAAAGCAGAAGGACTAGGGGGATATATATCCCAAAAGGTGAAAACACGCGGATCTCCCTTGGTGCGGGACGGGTCTAGCACGGATAGGCCCTAAACGGTGTCGTTTTGACACCTAGGTCCCTAGCTCAAAACAGCATCATTTTGCTTCTTTATTTAAATCAATTTTTTTTAAAAACTTCCTTTTCTCACTTCTTCTAAAAAAAACATAAAAAAAGCTCTCAACCTCCTCCTTTCCTCTTGATTTCGGGTCAGGGATCCGGCCATTGGCCACCGTGGCGGCCCCTGCCGCCGGTGTCGGCGCCGTCGTCCACGGTGGCTGAAGATAAAAAATGGACATTTTTGGGCTTTTTTTACTTCTAAACCTTGAAAAAATACCATCTTTCATCGGAGATGGCAACCTCGGCCTAGCCCTATGACGGCGCGAACTCAAAAGGGTAAGATTCGGCCCTCATTTAATTTTGTTTATTTCTTTAAAAAAACGAATAAAAAAGGATAAAAATAAAAGATATTAAAAGGAAAAACCACCTTTGTTAGCCTTTGTTTTGATTTGCTTTTATTTTCATATTTGAAACTCTGTGAAATATTTTTGTATTCAATATCTCGTAAAAAAAATTACAACTAGTTTATGGTGGCTTTTATAGCCGAGAAAGAAAAAAAAATACAAAGTTTTTCGTTTTTTCTTCATTTGCTGTTGTGTTCTTTGTCCTGTCTGCAGGTACGGAGGCCATAGGCCAGCTGTGTATAGAGATTGATGTGGAGGAGGCAATAACGCACCTAGGGTTTCTGTTTCTGCTGTTTGGCTGAAAATTGTTTAGGTCTTGGGCTTGTTGGGCCACTAGGGTTTTTATTTTTGGGCCGTATGTAAATGGACTTTGGACTGTTTAATTTATTTTGATTTGTTTTTTCTTTTTTTGGTTTCTGAATGGGCCTGTGCAAATTGGGCCTATTACAGAGTTATTCGAGTTGACTCGAATAACTCGATTCGATTAACTCAAAATTCGAAAAGATTTCGATTCGAATCGAGTTTTGCTTACCCTTAAAAAAATCGAAGCAATTTAATTCCTGACAATTTTGAAAACGAGCAATTAAGGAAAATTAATCTTGACGTTAATATTTTCTGTCAATTGTACGCAATTTTCAATGGTATGATAACAAATTTAGCTCTAATTTTAGATATTTTGTCAATGTGGTCTCGATTTAACAAATTTAGCCTATAACATTTGTGTAATTGTTGAGGTTAAGCTTGTTGAAGTTTTCAAAATCAAAACCAAAATGATAAAACATGTAAATATTAAGGGCTAAATTTGTTATTATACTAATCAAAATTGTGTACAATTGATGGAAAGCATTAACGTCAAGACTAATTGTCCTTAATTGCCCACTTTCAAAATTGATAAGTATTAAATTGCTTTGATTTTTTAAGAGGGATCATTGCTAAATTTTAAAAAAAATGATAGGGATTAGAAGGTCTTTTTACCAAGAAAATTTTAATAGAAGGACCAGTTTGCTCTTTGATCTAACATAGAAGGACTAATTTACTCTCTTTTTTAATAAAGAGGGAAAAATGCAATCTAGCTCCTAATATAAGGACCTCCTTAATACTTTTACCCAAAAAATTAAATTTTTTTTAGAGTTGAGATGGATCAAAACCCGATAAATTATTTTTTTAATCATCCCTAAAGAAAGCCAAATTATAGGATACCTTTGCTCCTTAGATATGTATAATTTTACAAATGCCAACAATTTGAGATAAATAATAATTAAATATGTTCCCATTTGAATATATCTTACAAAATAATTTATTTTAAAAATTTAACATACGAGAAAGTTTCTGAGTTCGTATCTATTTGGTACTTAAATTTTTTTTGGACTTAATTAGTTCTTAGATTTCTTTTTTTGCTAAATAATTGGTTCATAAATTAGGAAATCATAAACTAATTTGGTATTTTTTTTTGGGTACCTAATATTGTGATGCGGATGTGATATTGACGATCAATAACTGCTGACACATGACAAACTCACATTTTGACACGTGACAAAAAAAAATTGTCAAGTATCACCATAGTATTTGTCGTCAATATTACATCAATATACTTTAACAATGTTAATCAGGTACTTAAAAAAATTCAAATTAACTTATAATTTTCAAGTTTAAGGATAAGTTAAATTCATATAGCGGCTCCATATATATTAAATCTAAAAAATTAATTACAAATTAATTTTTTCTAATTGGAAACCGGAAACACCATGGTTGTCGGTTGATTCCAAATACCATAACCCTAAAAGCAACGAGTCCAAAAGACATCAATATATATATATATAGCCACATGCATGATCTCCTTGCTTGATTTGCACCAACCATTCCTAATCCCAACAACGGTAAGCTCCAGACTCGAATTTCAATTTAACTCCTTTATTAATTTTTATATTCAAAATCGATCAAGTTTATTTTGAATTTATGTTTGAGTACATTCATTCATATTTACACTCTTTATATATATACACTTATTTTTTTGGTATTGGTAATTTTGAATCCAGTCTATTTTTGACGAAGGTGACCTAATTAATATATCACAATTTGAGAATCAGTTCGTGTAAAATATAATTTC
Source organism: Gossypium hirsutum (assembly GCF_007990345.1). NCBI lineage: Eukaryota > Viridiplantae > Streptophyta > Magnoliopsida > Malvales > Malvaceae > Gossypium > Gossypium hirsutum. The sequence goes on from NC_053435.1 coordinate 81,572,917, forward strand.
AAAATATAGTAATATATTTGAAAAAAAAAATTCAGTTAGACTCTTGAATTCGGTTTGATCAATAGCTCAAACTTGACTCAATAATTATGGGCAGAGTTAGACAGGGGCGAAACTAGAATTTTTTTTAGGGGGTAAAATAAAATTGTAATTATTACAAAAGTAAAAATGTAATTTCACCATTTTTAATTAGGGGTGTTCAATTGGTTAATCAACCAGAACTAGCACCAAACTTTTAAACCCTTAACCGTTAACCGAATAGAAATTTTTTCAAAAAAAATTAACCGAACCAAAATTTTCAATTAATTCAGTTAACTGTTGAATTAACTGAAATTTATATATATATTGTTAAAACCAGTATAAAGCATATAAAAAATTAACCGAATTTAATATATGTAAAATGTATATAAAAATATAATTTTTTGTTTAAGTAATCGATTTCTAACTGAATTAACTGGTAACCGTACTTCCAAAAATATATTAACCGACCCCCGACTGAATTAATTCGGTTAACCAACCGATTAATTGAATTAATTCGGTTCGGTCAGTTAAATCTATTTTACCCAAAATTTGCACACCCCTAATTTTAATAGCCTATATATTTATAATTGTTAAATGATTAAATCAAATTTCAATCATTTTTAGAAGAACCAAAGTGTAATTTTACAATCATTAATTTAATATTTTAAAAATTTTAAAAGGTTTAAATAGAAAATTTTCTGTTTTAGGAGGTCGAGGCCTCTACTAGCTCCCCTAGCTACTCCCCTGAAGTTAGAGGAGGTAGGTAGGTCCTGGCCTTCGAAAAATGAAAATTTACCTCTTTAATCTCTTGAGTATTTGCAAAGTTTTAAGTTAATTTAATGGTAAAATTCTAATTTGACCCATTCTACAATTAAAAATTCAATTATGCCCTCTCAAAAATAAAATAAAAAATTATAGTTTAATCTCTTAAAAATTATAAAATTTTATATTAATATTATAATAAAATAAAATTTTTAACCCTCTCAAAATTTATAATTCAAATTCGAGGCCTCTAAAAAATTTCTAACTTCATTCCAGTCAATAATTAGATAATTAAATTCATTTTTTTCCTAAACCAAACTCAAATAAATTGCGAGCATATATCTCATTCAAACCCTAAGTCATACCCGTCAACGGCCAATGAATTATGAAAATTGCAAGTATCTAAAACGTGGATAATATAAAGTGGGAATCTACTGGAAGATTTATTATTATCGAATATTGAATATAATGGTAACATATATTATATTTTTTAAAAGAAAATTTAAGTTTGAAATTTATTATCGAATTTATTATCGAATCTACTGGAGGCATGTGTATCCTCAACCTGATAGATGCGTTATATTGGATCGGGGCATTAGAATACTAGCCGCAATTGAGCGACAATGAAGCCAATGGCATCGTACACACCATCGGTATTGCCTAAGGCACGTTGCGTCCAACTACTACGGGCAATATCGATCTACAACTGAACGACGACAAGTGACCAACATGGGTATTTAATCTCTATTAATATAATTTTTTTTGTAACATTCAATTTATTCTGAATGGAAGAGTGGTATGTAATTTTCATTATCAACTTATATTGGCAGGGTATGAGATAAGTAAGGACCGTTTTCATGAGATGTTAGCGGTTTTGCGTTCAGTTAACAAAGAAGGTGCAGACTACCTTTGTAACATACCTTTCGAACAATGGACACAAGCATACGACGGTGGTCTACAATATAGTCATATGACCTCAAACCTGGCTGAATGCATAAATTCTGTTCTAAAAGGAACGTGTCATTTCTCGATAACAGCCGTTGTGCGAGAGACATATTTTCGATAATAATAAATCTTCCAGTAGATTCCCACTTTATATTATCCACGTTTTAGATACTTGCAATTTTCATAATTCATTGGCCGTTGATGGGTATGACTTAGGGTTTGAATGAGATATATGCTCGCAATTTATTTGAGTTTGGTTTAGGAAAAAAATGAATTTAATTATCTAATTATTGACTGGAATGAAGTTAGAAATTTTTTTAGAGGCCTCGAATTTGAATTATAAATTTTGAGAGGGTTAAAAATTTTATTTTATTATAATATTAATATAAAATTTTATAATTTTTAAGAGATTAAACTATAATTTTTTATTTTATTTTTGGAGAGGGCATAATTGAATTTTTAATTGTAGAATGGGTCAAATTAGAATTTTACCATTAAATTAACTTAAAACTTTGCAAATACTCAAGAGATTAAAGAGGTAAATTTTCATTTTTCGAAGGCCAGGACCTACCTACCTCCTCTAACTTCAGGGGAGTAGCTAGGGGAGCTAGTAGAGGCCTCGACCTCCTAAAACAGAAAATTTTCTATTTAAACCTTTTAAAATTTTTAAAATATTAAATTAATGATTGTAAAATTACACTTTGGTTCTTCTAAAAATGATTGAAATTTGATTTAATCATTTAACAATTATAAATATATAGGCTATTAAAATTAGGGGTGTGCAAATTTTGTGTAAAATAGATTTAACTGACCGAACCGAATTAATTCAATTAATCGGTTGGTTAACCGAATTAATTCAGTCGGGGGTCGGTTAATATATTTTTGGAAGTACGGTTACTAGTTAATTCAGTTAGAAATCGATTACTTAAACAAAAAATTATATTTTTATATACATTTTACATATATTAAATTCGGTTAATTTTTATATGCTTTATACTGGTTTTAACAATATATATATAAATTTCAGTTAATTCAACAGTTAACTGAATTAATTGAAAATTTTGGTTCGGTTAATTTTTTTGAAAAAATTTCTATTCGGTTAACGGTTAAGGGTTTAAAAGTTTGGTGCTAGTTCTGGTTGATTAACCAATTGAACACCCCTAATTAAAAATGGTGAAATTACATTTTTACTTTTGTAATAATTACAATTTTATTTTACCCCCTAAAAAAAAATTCTAGTTTCGCCCCTGTCTAACTCTGCCCATAATTATTGAGTCAAGTTTGAGCTATTGATCAAACCGAATTCAAGAGTCTAACTGAATTTTTTTTTTCAAATATATTACTATATTTTGAAATTATATTTTACACGAACTGATTCTCAAATTGTGATATATTAATTAGGTCACCTTCGTCAAAAATAGACTGGATTCAAAATTACCAATACCAAAAAAATAAGTGTATATATATAAAGAGTGTAAATATGAATGAATGTACTCAAACATAAATTCAAAATAAACTTGATCGATTTTGAATATAAAAATTAATAAAGGAGTTAAATTGAAATTCGAGTCTGGAGCTTACCGTTGTTGGGATTAGGAATGGTTGGTGCAAATCAAGCAAGGAGATCATGCATGTGGCTATATATATATATATTGATGTCTTTTGGACTCGTTGCTTTTAGGGTTATGGTATTTGGAATCAACCGACAACCATGGTGTTTCCGGTTTCCAATTAGAAAAAATTAATTTGTAATTAATTTTTTAGATTTAATATATATGGAGCCGCTATATGAATTTAACTTATCCTTAAACTTGAAAATTATAAGTTAATTTGAATTTTTTTAAGTACCTGATTAACATTGTTAAAGTATATTGATGTAATATTGACGACAAATACTATGGTGATACTTGACAATTTTTTTTTGTCACGTGTCAAAATGTGAGTTTGTCATGTGTCAGCAGTTATTGATCGTCAATATCACATCCGCATCACAATATTAGGTACCTAAAAAAAAATACCAAATTAGTTTATGATTTCCTAATTTATGAACCAATTATTTAGCAAAAAAAGAAATCTAAGAACTAATTGTTGACACCATTTTTTTTATGAAAACGGGGTCAACTGGGGTTTTGAAAAATGAAACGGGAGTCGCCACCAATCTTTTTTTTATGAGGTGTGATTGGATCACCTCGAAAAAGGTTGTTTTTAATAAATGATTTGATTTTATTAAAACAACGGTTTCGGTCCACGAAATCTAGAAAACGGGTTCGGGAGTCGGTTACGCACGAGGAAGGATTAGCACCCTCGATACGCCCAAAATTGGTACCTTAGTTGATTACTTAATGTCTTAATGTCGAAAAGCTGAAAACTTTAAAGAAATTTAAAAATACGATCCTTGTATTAAAAAGTTAAAAATTTTAGGAAAAGGGGGCACATTCCACGTTAATCGAGAAAGAAAGCATCATATCCAGTAAGTTAGGACACAATGTCTTGAATTTTCGATACGCGAATGAATGCCAAAATTTTATTTATTAAAAAAAATATTTTATTATCTCGGGTTCAGGAAATGGATCATGCCCAGTAAGTTAGGACACAATCTTTTCTTAACTCCCGATATCGTTTAAAACTTGAGTTTAAAAAAATCGTGTAATAAAGTTTAAAAGAATATTCATTGTTTAAATCAAATGAAGAAATCGCAACCCAATACGTTAGGGCACAATTCCTCAAAATATTAAACATTGAATATTGCATTTATTTCAAAAACTCCTCGTCTCGAGAAAACAACGTGTCACATCCAATGCGTTAGGACACAACATATTGAATTCTCAATAACGAGCTTTTTATCATTTTTAAAAGAGTAATCCCGATTATTTAGATTCAACAACAACAAAAAAATCAAAACCCAATACATTAGGCCTCAATTCTTTCAAGAATCTCGAATACCGAATGTTACTTTTATTTTGAAATTTTCTATTTTTTTTTAATAAATCCAAGTAAAAGCAGGTGTAAAATAACAATAATGATGCAATGTAAATAACATGAAACAAATAAACAACAAAAATAATCATATGGGCAAAATAACCAATAATAAGGAACTAAAGTAATAAAACAAACAATAATAAACATATAAATAAATGAGAGAACAAAATTAACAAAATTATATAAATATAAAAGATATGCAAACATATATGTATAGGTATAAAAATTATAAAATATGAAAATAATAAGATACATATAAAAAGTAAGTGTATATGTATATATTTACAAAAGTTAAAATATGTACATATGTATTATAAGAAAGGTATGCATGTATATATATTTCCAAGAATAAAATAATAAAGCGTATATAGGTATATATGAATATATATAACAAAACGTATGTATATAAACTATAAAAAGGTTTATAAAGAGATACATATATATATAACAAGACATATAGATATATAATAAGATATAAAGATATATATAAATAGTTATAATAGCAATAATAATAAGACAAATACATTTAAATTTAAATAAGTAAATATAAAATAAAAATATAACAATAATAATATAAAACTAATGATATAATAGTAGTAACAGGAATAAAGTAATTAATTTAATAATAAAAATAGCTAAATCCACAAAAAAGGATTAGATTGACAATAAACAAAACTTAGGGGGGGCAAAATTAAAAGTAGAAAACACAAAAAAGGCTAAATCGTGACGCGCGCAAAAAAAGAAGGGACCGAATGGGTAATAAAACCCAAATTCGGACACATGTCTGTCGTTTCAGCCGTCGGTGGGCCAAGGACTCAATTGAAAACCAAACAAAATTGCGGGGCCGAATTTAAAACGTGAAAATAACCAAAGGGGGGAGTAAATTGAAAGAGCATGAACGCGGAAGGGCCTAGGTTGAAAATATACCATTGAACGAAAACACGCGGATCCCCCCTGGAACGGGTCGGGTTGCGCGCGAGTCTAAGGCCAAAATTAAAACGACGCCGTTTTGGTGCCTGAAGCTTAGGCCCAAAACGACGCCGTATGGGCTATGCTATAAATAAAATTTTTTACCTCAAAAAAAAATCATTTCAGCCCCATTTTTTTAAAAAAAAATCTGCCAAACTCTCTCAACTCTCCCCATATCCAGCCATAGCTCCGACCAGTGGCCACCGCACCAGTCGCCGGTAACCGGCGCCGGCGCCGCCGTACGCGGTGGCCGAAAAAAGAGAAAAACTTCAGATCTGACCCTTTCTAACCCCCTAGGCCCGAATCCGCTTTTAAAATCCCCAAAATATTAACCAAAATGCCCTAAAAACTCAAGAAACCTTTCGGTTTCCGGCCACCTATCCTCGGAGGTGGCTACCTCTGTTGTCTCGACGGCGTTAAAAGCCGAACACAGGTGAGTTCCTTCCTTTTTTCTTTTTATTTGATTATAAATACAAAAATGGAAATAAAAAGATGAAAAAAAAAGTAAATAGAAAAGATCAAAATCAAGAACACAAAGATGTTTTCTGTTTTTATTTCTTGAATGTTCCTCCCCTTTTACATTTCGGTTTGAATGGCTTATATAGCCATTTACAACTTTCTCCTTTTTTAATCCATTATGCTGTCATTTCTCTTCTTTTTCTTTGCTGTTGTTGCTGCTTTCTTTGCTTGTTTGCAGGTGAGCAGTTGGGCGATGGGACGTGCGCGGCGCAAGTGGCAGAGCAGGTGGACGAAAGCCCTAGGTGCGGCACACCTAGGGTTGCTGCTGTTTCTCTTTTTTCTTTTTTGCAAATGGGCTAGGGTTAGGTAAATTGGTGTTGGGCCTGCTGGTTGTAATTGGGTATTGGGTCTTTTATTTGTAATGGGCCCAGGGTCAAAATGGGTAAATTTGGGCTGATTGGGCTGAAATGGGTTAGGTCAAAATGGGCCTGTACAGCTGCCCCTCTTTGCTCGTTGTCGTGTAACGATAATAGAGCAAAGACTAAGAAAGGCCCATTTTGCCCGATCTCGCCATATCTTGACTTCTTCTGGCGCTTCCCTTCAAGTAGCTTTATTCCAATCCACTGTGTCTTGTCGCTTCAATCTTCAATCTATTCCACTGCCAACCAGGGAGATAGAATTACTGGCTTCAATGTACTCTACTGTAATCACAAAGAGGTAAAATCTATCATCTTCGATCTTCAATCTATTCCACTGCCAACCAGGGAGATAGAATTATCGGCTTCAATGTACTCCACTGTAACCACAGGGAGGTAAAACCTGAAATTTCTCGGTCTGTTCCACTGTAATCTCAGAGAGATAAGACCTGATGCGATCTACTCTACTGTAACTTCAGAGAGATAAGATAATTTATTTTAATCCGCTCCACTGTAATCTCAGGGAGATAGGATTACTAGCTTCGATCTGCTCCACTGTAATCTCAGGGAGATCAGATCTGCAATTCTTCAACCAGCTCCACTACAACCGAGAGAGGTAAGGTTTGTCTTCGACCTGCTTCACTGTCAACGTAGGAAGATAAAATCAGTTGTCTTCAACCAACTCTTCTACACCCGAGAGAGGCAAGGCTTTGTTTTCGATCTGCTTCGCTGTTAACGTAGGAAGGCAAGATCTGCTATCTTCAACCAGCTCCACTGCAACCGATGGAGGCAAGGCTTTGTTTTCAATCTACTTCGCTGTTAACGCAGGAAGGCAAGATCTGCTATCTTCAACCAGCTCCACTGCAACCAATGAAGGCAAGGTTTATGTCTTCGACCTGCTTCACTATCAATGCAGGAAGGCAAGATCTGTAACTTCATTGATCTGTCCCTTGGGGAACATGACCTGTATGTTCTATTTTATGAACCTAATTGTGCCTAGTGATTAGGATGACATAATCAGAATGAATCAAATGCTCCTAACTAGATATGTATGAATGACATTTGAATGAATGCAAAATGTCATGAAGATGATTCCTTAATGCTTAGGTTAACATCACGTAAAAACTTATTAAGGTTTTATCACTGACGTACTACAACGCCTTTTTGCTCGTCTGGTATATCCAAAGAAACACTTAATCTGGTTGCCCCCCACTGTAAACCTTAAAGTTTAATCTATTAGGGCACAAAATTTGTACCATCATTCTCCCACTACAATCCAAGGGTAGAAATATGGTTTTTCCTCAATCCTCTTTTATCACAATTCAAGGATATAGGATCTTAATCTTTCTGGTCCCCTTACACCATTTCCAGGGTGTCGTTTCAAAGACTCATGCACAAATGAAGGCTCTCTTCTCCGAGGTAACCTCTTCCTATTGCCTAGTGATCATTGCTTGCTTGTTTATTTAAGTTTTTTCATTGACACGACATCTTGTCATTTTGTTCAATCAATGCCTTTGTCAACAAAATCCAAAGAGAAAGTCCAAACTTAGACTCTTCCTTCTCAAATTTCCAACCTTCAAATTTGGCATGTTCTAAACAATAGTCCTGTTTCAGGTTCCTGTATTATTTAGAAACTTTTCAGAGTAATATGCAAAACTTCCTTTGTGAAAGTTTTATTAGTCCATTAATCATTATTCCAATGCTTGCAAAAAAGGTCATAACAATGGATAAGAATAAAGTTGGTTCTGAGCATAGCTCGAAAGAACAAATTATCGAAAATAGTGAAGAAGGACAACAAAAGAATTAATTGGGAATGTATATCTTGGAAAGAAAGAAAAAGTATTCCAAGAACAACAAATAACATGAGAATTGGGTGCCCCAGATATCACAGCTTGAACTTCTCTATACAAACTTTCTGAAGACCCTTTTGAGTTGGACATGTGTTTAGGAGATCTACAATGCTCTGCCGATGCCCCCAAGATGTCGCCTATCCTTTCCTGTTGATTCAGGCATGGCAAGATCAACACATGCCTCAATATGAACAAAACTTGAGCAGCTTATATCACCTCATGCCCCATTTTGATCAGTATTTGAGCCGCCCTTTTCGGGTTTTCAGCTCAGATCCCATTTGGCCTAAGGCGCCCTTTGCGGGTTTTCCCCTTAGCCTCTCCATTTTTACTTTTTCATTTTTCATTTTTTTCATCTTCTTCTTCTTCTCCTTTTTTTTTTGAATCAAAGTGCCCTTTTGCAGGTTTTCACCTTGGTCCTTCCTTCTTCTTTAAATGAAGTGTTTCTAGACTGGATCCGAGTTTATAGGATTAGCAATCTCACTCAGGATCAGTGCTAAAAATGGTCTTCTTTACAACATAGGGACTTTCCTAGTTTGGCATTCATTTCCCTTTAGAATCCTTTCGTTAAGGAAGAATCTTTTTCAACATCCAGCCCTCTTGTGGAATTCTCTGAGACGAGCATGTTTATTATGGGCTCATATTATTTATTTATGTTACATCTGACCCTGATGAATAGCTTTTAACCCTTTTCCTAGGGCCAACTGATCACATTGCGATTGGATCCCTTCAACAAGCAATGAGGGGATTTTAATAGGTAGAACTACCTCAATCCTGTAAACCAAAAAGAGAAGTGTTGCCCCAGTACCGATGTTCGACAAACAATGAGGGTAAATGGTAATTTCTCACGTCAATCCTCGTAAGTCCCAGTCATTTTCCTTCAATTTTTTATGTTCAACTCTAGGAACTTCAGTGACGAATCGTGGTGTCCACTTCTGAGCTAATTTGAGACTTCAGCTATCGTGCTATTGTTTAACCTCAATGCATTCTCCAATACTCTCTTCTCTGAAATTCTGTATCGGTATACGATGACTTTAGCTCATGAACTAGCCTCTCAAAATGAAACAATGCCCATTAGAAGTCTTCGATAATGGTGATGTCCATGCCCCATTGTGCTCAAAATTTGAGTCGTCCTTTTTCGGGTTTTCAACTCAGATCCACCTTTGGTCAAAGCGCCCTTTGCGAGTTTTCGCCTTGGCCTCTCCTTTTTTTTCTTTTTTCCTATTTTGACTTTGATTTTTTTGATTTTTTTGATTTTTTGAATTCATGAGATTAGGCAAGTTCTGGTCATGCTTTTCGACCAGAATCAATGTTATTCTAAAGTCTTCCACATAAGATCTTCCACTTTCATCTTGTATGTGAGAAACCTTCTTTGGTACCAGATTTCTTTCATAGAGCCCTTTTGGGACGCAACTACGACAGAAAAATTTGGATCTTCCTCTTTAATCAGGATAAAATCCAACAACATCTTGAAGGGATGGAAACTCAACTTCAAATGGGTAAAGCTATGCTGACTCAACGAGAGAGGCATTGCCCCAGCAAAGAATTGCATCGTTCGCACTGTAAATTTCTGACATCGTGCTGTTGTGCAGGTTTTATTATAAGAATCGAGGCATACCCTGGTATGATCATACAAAGACGTCTTTGAATTTTTCGTCTCTGTAGGCAGGTCAATTCTAGTCTTCATCAAGCTCACAATTTCTAATGATTCACTGAGAGGTAGGATCTGTTTATCCTTTTGTTCTACCATTCTCAACAAGTTTGGAGATAAGCTACGATCTGTGTCATCTTCAAAGTCGTGAGATCCCTCTAAACACATGTCTCGCTCAAAAGGAGATTCTAAGTCTGTAGCAGTGTCATTCATGTCATTGATATCCAGGGACCTATTGTAGGTACAAAATAATATATAAAGAATGTATGAATTTAAGAATAATTATCTGCACAGTATGATTATGAATGAATGAAAGAATGATTTGGATGGAAGAATAAAAGAATAATCAATGAAAAAATATTAGTTCAAAAGATCGCAAAGATGCATTCCATTAAAATAATGACGTTCAGACATAAGCCTTTTTCACAAAAGACTTCTTGTTGCTCTAGGCTGAAAGCAACAAGTGTGTTTTGAATATTACTCTGAGTAAGCTCTAAATACTACAAAGGTTTCTTTAGAACACTCCCAGGTTTATAAGGGCGAACATCTAATAAGATCCCTTCTTCAGTTGCTTGTGCATTGCATTCACTCCACTCGTCAATTATGATTGGGTAATGGATTTTCCGCAGTGGAGGAATCATCAAATTTAACGATGCCCATACTGATAAGCCTTTCAACCAGTTTCTTAAAGGCAATGCAGTTTTCTATGGAATGCCCCGTATTTCTCGCATGATACTCGCATTGTGCATTCGCATCGTGCCATTTGGGGTACGGAGGCTGTGGAGGTTTCGTGTAGAGAGGGGCGACAATACGTGCGTTGAATAAGCTTTGATACAACTCCTTATATGACATCGGAATTGGCGTGAATTGAAGGTTCTCAGTGCCTTGCTTCACATACGATTCTTGTCTAGATGAACCTTGCTGACTAGTAATCACCTTTCTTGGCTGTGTAATCGATTTGTTGTAGGTGTTCACATTGCTCACCTCATTTTCCTTCTTCTTTAAGTCTGACCTCCTATTATTTTCTCCAGCATCAATCTTTCCACTTCTCACGGCACTTTCAATCATTTCACCGCTCATGACTATGTCTGAAAAACTCTTCGAAGCATTTCCTAACATGTGGGTGATGAACGGGGCCTTCAATGTGTTGATGAAGAGCATCGTCATTTCTTTCTCTAGGAGTGGCGGCTGAACTTGGATAGCGACCTCCCTCCACCTTTGTGCGTATTGCCTAAAACTTTCATTAGGCTTTTTCTCCATATTTTGAAGGGTAATTCTGTCAAGGACCATATCAGCTACATGACTGTATTGTTTCATAAAGGCTTGTGCTAAATCCCTCCAAGAACTAATCTGGATACGCGTCAATTGATTGTACCACTTAGACGCTGCCCCTGTGAGGCTATCTTGAAAGCAGTGTATGAGCAGTTGGTCGTTGTTGACGTATCCGGCCATACGCCTACAGAACATAGTAATATGAGCTTCTGGGCAGCTGGTCCCATTATATTTCTCGAATTCCGGCATCTTAAATTTGTAAGGAAGCACCAAATCCGGAACTAAACTCAGATCTTTCGCATCTATTCCACGATAGCCGTCGATACTTTCTATCGCCCTAAACTTCTCTTCAATCCATTTCCATTTCTCCTCAAACTGCTTTGGTAGCTCCTCCTTCATCTTGTCTTTCTCCGCTACTTCATCGAAGTCCGGGACAACCAGATTATCGTCAGGACTAGAACCAGATCTGACCTGAAGGTTCTTCGGTATTGAAGCGTCACCTTGAAAGTGCTGAGGCCTAATCGAAACAGAAGATCTTCGTGGATGTGGTTCAATCTGAATTTGCGCTTGCGGAGGCGTGTATCCTGGAGAAAAAAGTGGCTCATCATTGTTTCCTTCTTCATCGCAAACCACAGGATTTTTCCCTTTATCCACTCCCTTGGTTATTAATTGCGTCAATTTAGTCATTAGTTCATCATGAGACTCCTTCATCTTTTGTGCCATGTCTTTCTGGATCTTTTCCATATGTTCTTTCATTTGCACCTGTAACTGGTCTTGCATCTCTTTTTGCGTTTGCTCCAGTTTCTCTAATCTTTGATCCATTTCTTTGGCTTTGCGACGAGTACCGTAAGGATGTTTGGTTGATTGGTTTTCCAGATTAGCTGAAATAATTTTACATAATTAGGGTCACTTCGTGAAAATCTAATGCATATGATGCAATGTAATGCAAATGCATGAAATGAATGCCTAAAGAGACGTTGATTCTGATTCAATTATATTTAGGAAACTTTTCTAGAAAGCAAATTCCCTTACATAAAACGGATACATGTACGACCTCACCCTCATATTCCAAGAAACAACATCGATTTTTTCTTCATCCGCATGTTTGAGGTAATCTCACCAATAGATGCCATTGCTAGCTCATTTTCTTGATCTTGGTCGCGATCCATCATCTGCCCATCTTCATAAGGCTCGTCAGCTTGTTGAAGGCTTTTGGACAATCGTCTCGAATCCCTAGGCCACCAAGCAAGGTCACGAACTCTTCCATCGCCATTCTTGTGTTTCTCAGAATATGTTTGGGAAGTCGTATTGTTTTCCATTTTATCAAGGAATTCGTATTCCATGACAAGCTTTCTAATTTAGTAATTGGATTTGAATCCATATCTCTTTCCTAAAATGCAAATGCAATGCAATCATAATCAAAACAAAACAAGATCGGTTAGTAAAAAAACAGAAGCAAACAAGGAAAACAAAAAGTACCTAATCAAGTAGATACTAGGGGTTTGGAGTGGCTCTACCTAGGTTAAGTTCCTAAGTCTACTATATGATGTTTGGTTCTAAAGCAAGGGTACCCAAACCAGCAGATTCCTCGATCCTCACCCATTATAGGCTCATATAGACCGAGTTCAGTTCAGAGGGATACATTTCCCTATGGCCATGCGGAAATGAAAATCTCACGAAGACATAGGTACGGATGTATCCCGGAAGCGATTAACTATCCCATGCGGAGGTGAAAACCTCACGAAGGCGTAGCTTCTCACTCCCACCTAAGAGGGTGTGACCAACGGCCATGCAATGCAATGTGCAGAGATATAAAATTTTAGAATACAAAACATGATAAAAACTATAACTCAAAACAAATGAAATGCAATGAGAGGATCGTATATTTAAACCAAATTTTCAACTTTCGACAAAAAAGACAAGAAATAATCAACTCATGGCTTGACTCTCTTATTTAAAGTCCCCAGTGGAGTCGCCAAGCTGTTGACACCATTTTTTTTATGAAAACGGGGTCAACTGGGGTTTTGAAAAATGAAACGGGAGTCGCCACCAATCTTTTTTTTATGAGGTGTGATTGGATCACCTCGAAAAGGTTGTTTTTAATAAATGATTTGATTTTATTAAAACAACGGTTTCGGTCCACGAAATATAGAAAACGGGTTCGGGAGTCGGTTACGCACGAGGAAGGATTAGCACCCTCGATACGCCCAAAATTGGTACCTTAGTTGATTACTTAATGTCTTAATGTCGAAAAGCTGAAAACTTTAAAGAAATTTAAAAATACGATCCTTGTATTAAAAAGTTAAAAATTTTAGGAAAAGGGGGCACATTCCACGTTAATCGAGAAAGAAAGCATCATATCCAGTAAGTTAGGACACAATGTCTTGAATTTTCGATACGCGAATGAATGCCAAAATTTTATTTATTAAAAAAATATTTTATTATCTCGGGTTCAGGAAATGGATCATGCCCAGTAAGTTAGGACACAATCTTTTCTTAACTCCCGATATCGTTTAAAACTTGAGTTTAAAAAAATCGTGTAATAAAGTTTAAAAGAATATTCATTGTTTAAATCAAATGAAGAAATCGCAACCCAATACGTTAGGGCACAATTCCTCAAAATATTAAACATTGAATATTGCATTTATTTCAAAAACTCCTCGTCTCGAGAAAACAACGTGTCACATCCAATGCGTTAGGACACAACATATTGAATTCTCAATAACGAGCTTTTTATCATTTTTAAAAGAGTAATCCCAATTATTTAGATTCAACAACAACAAAAAATCAAAACCCAATACATTAGGCCTCAATTCTTTCAAGAATCTCGAATACCGAATGTTACTTTTATTTTGAAATTTTCTATTTTTTTTAATAAATCCAAGTAAAAGCAGGTGTAAAATAACAATAATGATGCAATGTAAATAACATGAAACAAATAAACAACAAAAATAATCATACGGGCAAAATAACCAATAATAAGGAACTAAAGTAATAAAACAAACAATAATAAACATATAAATAAATGAGAGAACAAAATTAACAAAATTATATAAATATAAAAGATATGCAAACATATATGTATAGGTATAAAAATTATAAAATATGAAAATAATAAGATACATATAAAAAGTAAGTGTATATGTATATATTTACAAAAGTTAAAATATGTACATATGTATTATAAGAAAGGTATGCATGTATATATATTTCCAAGAATAAAATAATAAAGCGTATATAGGTATATATGAATATATATAACAAAACGTATGTATATAAACTATAAAAAGGTTTATAAAGAGATACATATATATAACAAGACATATAGATATATAATAAGATATAAAGATATATATAAATAGTTATAATAGCAATAATAATAAGACAAATACATTTAAATTTAAATAAGTAAATATAAAATAAAAATATAACAATAATAATATAAAACTAATGATATAATAGTAGTAACAGGAATAAAGTAATTAATTTAATAATAAAAATAGCTAAATCCACAAAAAAGGATTAGATTGACAATAAACAAAACTTAGGGGGGGCAAAATTAAAAGTAGAAAACACAAAAAGGCTAAATCGTGACGCGCGCAAAAAAGAAGGGACCGAATGGGTAATAAAACCCAAATTCGGACACATGTCTGTCGTTTCAGCCGTCGGTGGGCCAAGGACTCAATTGAAAACCAAACAAAATTGCGGGGCCGAATTTAAAACGTGAAAATAACCAAAGGGGGGAGTAAATTGAAAAGAGCATGAACGCGGAAGGGCCTAGGTTGAAAATATACCATTGAACGAAAACACGCGGATCCCCCCTGGAACGGGTCGGGTTGCGCGCGAGTCTAAGGCCAAAATTAAAACGACGCCGTTTTGGTGCCTGAAGCTTAGGCCCAAAACGACGCCGTATGGGCTATGCTATAAATAAAATTTTTTACCTCAAAAAAAAATCATTTCAGCCCCATTTTTTAAAAAAAAATCTGCCAAACTCTCTCAACTCTCCCCATATCCAGCCATAGCTCCGACCAGTGGCCACCGCACCAGTCGCCGGTAACCGGCGCCGGCGCCGCCGTACGCGGTGGCCGAAAAAAGAGAAAAACTTCAGATCTGACCCTTTCTAACCCCCTAGGCCCGAATCCGCTTTTAAAATCCCCAAAATATTAACCAAAAGGCCCTAAAAACTCAAGAAACCTTTCGGTTTCCGGCCACCTATCCTCGGAGGTGGCTACCTCTGTTGTCTCGACGGCGTTAAAAGCCGAACACAGGTGAGTTCCTTCCTTTTTTCTTTTTATTTGATTATAAATACAAAAATGGAAATAAAAAGATGAAAAAAAAAGTAAATAGAAAAGATCAAAATCAAGAACACAAAGATGTTTTCTGTTTTTATTTCTTGAATGTTCCTTCCCTTTTACATTTCGGTTTGAATGGCTTATATAGCCATTTACAACTTTCTCCTTTTTTAATCCATTATGTTGTCATTTCTCTTCTTTTTCTTTGCTGTTGTTGCTGCTTTCTTTGCTTGTTTGCAGGTGAGCAGTTGGGCGATGGGACGTGCGCGGCGCAAGTGGCAGAGCAGGTGGACGAAAGCCCTAGGTGCGGCGCACCTAGGGTTGCTGCTGTTTCTCTTTTTTTCTTTTTTGCAAATGGGCTAGGGTTAGGTAAATTGGTGTTGGGCCTGCTGGTTGTAATTGGGTATTGGGTCTTTTATTTGTAATGGGCCCAGGGTCAAAATGGGTAAATTTGGGCTGATTGGGCTGAAATGGGTTAGGTCAAAATGGGCCTGTACACTAATTAAGTCCAAAAAAAATTTAAGTACCAAATAGATACGAACTCAGAAACTTTCTCGTATGTTAAATTTTTAAAATAAATTATTTTGTAAGATATATTCAAATGGGAACATATTTAATTATTATTTATCTCAAATTGTTGGCATTTGTAAAATTATAGATATCTAAGGAGCAAAGGTATCCTATAATTTGGCTTTCTTTAGGGATGATTAAAAAAATAATTTATCGGGTTTTGATCCATCTCAACTCTAAAAAAATTTAATTTTTTGGGTAAAAGTATTAAGGAGGTCCTTATATTAGGAGCTAGATTGCATTTTTCCCTCTTTATTTAAAAAGAGAGTAAATTAGTCCTTCTATGTTAGATCAAAGAGCAAACTGGTCCTTCTATTAAAATTTTCTTGGTAAAAAGACCTTCTAATCCCTATCATTTTTTTTAAAATTTAGCAATGATCCCTCTTAAAAAATCAAAGCAATTTAATACTTATCAATTTTGAAAGTGGGCAATTAAGGACAATTAGTCTTGACGTTAATGCTTTCCATCAATTGTACACAATTTTGATTAGTATAATAACAAATTTAGCCCTTAATATTTACATGTTTTATCATTTTGGTTTTGATTTTGAAAACTTCAACAAGCTTAACCTCAACAATTACACAAATGTTATAGGCTAAATTTGTTAAATCGAGACCACATTGACAAAATATCTAAAATTAGAGCTAAATTTGTTATCATACCATTGAAAATTGCGTACAATTGACAGAAAATATTAACGTCAAGATTAATTTTCCTTAATTGCTCGTTTTCAAAATTGTCAGGAATTAAATTGCTTCGATTTTTTTAAGGGTAAGCAAAACTCGATTCGAATCGAAATCTTTTTCGAATTTTGAGTTAATCGAATCGAGTTATTCGAGTCAACTCGAATAACTCTGTAATAGGCCCAATTTGCACAGGCCCATTCAGAAACCAAAAAAAGAAAAAACAAATCAAAATAAATTAAACAGTCCAAAGTCCATTTATATACTACAAGCCATTGGTGCAAATTGACGGTACCTTTATGTATAGTAGATATACCCATCGACTATTGCTAGCTGTGGCACAGGATGGCAGTGGGAGAATCATTCCAATTGCGTTTGCAATAACACCGAGGGAGTCAGCTGATGACTGGGATTTCTTTCTTTCTAGGTTAAGGAGGCATGTGTATCCTCAACCTGATAGATGCGTTATATTGGATCGGGGCACTAGAATACTAGCCGCAATTGAGCGACAAGGAAGCCAATGGCATCGTACACACCATCGGTATTGCCTAAGGCACGTTGCGTCCAACTACTACGGGCAATATCAATCTACAACTGAACGACGACAAGTGACCAACATGGGTATTTAATCTCTATTAATATAATTTTTTTTGTAATATTCAATTTATTCTGAATGGAAGAGTGGTATGTAATTTTCATTATCAACTTATATTGGCAGGGTATGAGATAAGTACGGACCGTTTTCATGAGATGTTAGCGGTTTTGCGTTCAGTTAACAAAGAAGGTGCAGACTACCTTTGTAACATACCTTTCGAACAATGGACATAAGCATACGACGGTGGTCTACAATATAGTCATATGACCTCAAACCTGGCTGAATGCATAAATTCTGTTCTAAAAGGAACGCGTCATTTCTCGATAACAGCCGTTGTGCGAGAGACATATTTTCGTTTAGTAACACTATTTCCAAAGCGAGCAGTGAGTTACAAAGGCCAAATGCAAGGAGGCCATGTATGGTGCGCGAAAGTATTGCGAGATATTAACAAGGTGAAGGCACGAGCCAACATCATGCACATAGTGTGTCACGATCGCGACAACCTATGGTTTCCTGTGGCGGAGTTTGACAGACCGAACCAAGGTATTATTGGCGGGCAATATCGTGTACACTTGAGAAATAGGACATGCGGCTGTGGGGTGTTTGACGCACTACGTTATCCATGCGCTCATGTAATTGCAGCTTGTCAGAATCTGCATCTGGATCCCATGACGTATGTCGACCAAGTGTACAAAATAGAGTTGAGATGGATCAAAACCCGATAAATTATTTTTTTAATCATCCCTAAAGAAAGCCAAATTATAGGATACCTTTGCTCCTTAGATATGTATAATTTTACAAATGCCAACAATTTGAGATAAATAATAATTAAATATGTTCCCATTTGAATATATCTTACAAAATAATTTATTTTAAAAATTAAACATACGAGAAAGTTTCTGAGTTCGTATCTATTTGGTACTTAAATTTTTTTTGGACTTAATTAGTTCTTAGATTTCTTTTTTTGCTAAATAATTGGTTCATAAATTAGGAAATCATAAACTAATTTGGTATTTTTTTTTGGGTACCTAATATTGTGATGCGGATGTGATATTGACGATCAATAACTGCTGACACATGACAAACTCACATTTTGACACGTGACAAAAAAAATTGTCAAGTATCACCATAGTATTTGTCGTCAATATTACATCAATATACTTTAACAATGTTAATCAGGTACTTAAAAAAATTCAAATTAACTTATAATTTTCAAGTTTAAGGATAAGTTAAATTCATATAGCGGCTCCATATATATTAAATCTAAAAAATTAATTACAAATTAATTTTTTCTAATTGGAAACCGGAAACACCATGGTTGTCGGTTGATTCCAAATACCATAACCCTAAAAGCAACGAGTCCAAAAGACATCAATATATATATATATAGCCACATGCATGATCTCCTTGCTTGATTTGCACCAACCATTCCTAATCCCAACAACGGTAAGCTCCAGACTCGAATTTCAATTTAACTCCTTTATTAATTTTTATATTCAAAATCGATCAAGTTTATTTTGAATTTATGTTTGAGTACATTCATTCATATTTACACTCTTTATATATATACACTTATTTTTTGGTATTGGTAATTTTGAATCCAGTCTATTTTGACGAAGGTGACCTAATTAATATATCACAATTTGAGAATCAGTTCGTGTAAAATATAATTTCAAAATATAGTAATATATTTGAAAAAAAAAATTCAGTTAGACTCTTGAATTCGGTTTGATCAATAGCTCAAACTTGACTCAATAATTATGGGCAGAGTTAGACAGGGGCGAAACTAGAATTTTTTTTTAGGGGGTAAAATAAAATTGTAATTATTACAAAAGTAAAAATGTAATTTCACCATTTTTAATTAGGGGTGTTCAATTGGTTAATCAACCAGAACTAGCACCAAACTTTTAAACCCTTAACCGTTAACCGAATAGAAATTTTTTCAAAAAAATTAACCGAACCAAAATTTTCAATTAATTCAGTTAACTGTTGAATTAACTGAAATTTATATATATATTGTTAAAACCAGTATAAAGCATATAAAAAATTAACCGAATTTAATATATGTAAAATGTATATAAAAATATAATTTTTTGTTTAAGTAATCGATTTCTAACTGAATTAACTGGTAACCGTACTTCCAAAAATATATTAACCGACCCCCGACTGAATTAATTCGGTTAACCAACCGATTAATTGAATTAATTCGGTTCGGTCAGTTAAATCTATTTTACCCAAAATTTGCACACCCCTAATTTTAATAGCCTATATATTTATAATTGTTAAATGATTAAATCAAATTTCAATCATTTTTAGAAGAACCAAAGTGTAATTTTACAATCATTAATTTAATATTTTAAAATTTTAAAAGGTTTAAATAGAAAATTTTCTGTTTTAGGAGGTCGAGGCCTCTACTAGCTCCCCTAGCTACTCCCCTGAAGTTAGAGGAGGTAGGTAGGTCCTGGCCTTCGAAAAATGAAAATTTACCTCTTTAATCTCTTGAGTATTTGCAAAGTTTTAAGTTAATTTAATGGTAAAATTCTAATTTGACCCATTCTACAATTAAAAATTCAATTATGCCCTCTCCAAAAATAAAATAAAAAATTATAGTTTAATCTCTTAAAAATTATAAAATTTTATATTAATATTATAATAAAATAAAATTTTTAACCCTCTCAAAATTTATAATTCAAATTCGAGGCCTCTAAAAAAATTTCTAACTTCATTCCAGTCAATAATTAGATAATTAAATTCATTTTTTCCTAAACCAAACTCAAATAAATTGCGAGCATATATCTCATTCAAACCCTAAGTCATACCCATCAACAGCCAATGAATTATGAAAATTGCAAGTATCTAAAACGTGGATAATATAAAGTGGGAATCTACTGGAAGATTTATTATTATCGAATATTGAATATAATGGTAACATATATTATATTTTTTAAAAGAAAATTTAAGTTTGAAATTTATTATCGAATTTTAAATATAATGGTAAGATATATTATATTTTCTAAAAGAGAATTTAAGTTCGAAATTTAAAAACAATATTATTGAATAGAGTTATTATAAACTTCGAAAATTTTAATTTTCATAGGTCATGAAACAAATATGAAAAAATTCTTGATCATATAAAATATATGTAATAGGTTTGACTTGGTGGTGTAGGTGAACCAGTTGATGTTGTATGAACAGAAGAATGATGTCGTGAATCACGTTGCGAAATTTTCAGTGACAGTAAGAAAAAAAACAAATCCAGGTGAGACAATCAACATGTTGTTTTAATTTGTACATTTTCAGCTGTTGCTATAAAACAAAACCTTCACGTTATCATTATCTTTAAAGATGTGTTTGATATTTGCAGCAAAAATGGGAGAAAAAATTGATGCGTTTGATAGTGTGAAAGTGAAAGATTAATGAACTGAATATAGAAAAAAAAATTGAAGCATTGCAATATTTTTATTGAGAAAAAGTAAATTATTTTATAAACCCTAAATTGTTTGAAGGACTACAAACACCTTTGTCTGTTGCTTATATTTTTATGATTTTTTAAAAGATTAAGTCAATATTTTATCATTTTTAGAAGGGCAAAGTACAATTCTACGATATATCAATTTAAAAATCAAAAGTTAAATTTACATTTTATGATGGTCGGGTCCCAATCAACCCCCTTATCGTCGCCCCTTATAATGTATAGGTAGTAAAATTAAGCTACATATATTTTAATCTCATCCTTATTTAGTTCTCAAAAGATATTTTTATTTTTATTTTTGGTAACTAAATTATTTTTTAATTCATTTTGATATTTAAAGTTGGGCAATTTACTAAAATAAGCCATTTTATTTCGTTATTTACCGAAATGGTCTGACTTTTTCATTATTTACAGGAAAGGATCATTTTCCCCGAAAGCGCGTCCAAGCCAGTGCGAAGTCAAGGTACTGTCACGGAAGCGCTTTGTGCAGACGTGGACAAAACGCTCCCCAGGGAAGCGTTTGCCCTGAACGATCATATGACCGTTTGAACTCCAACAGTAAAAAAAAAACTATAAAAGGCCCCTCCCCCTTTCATTTTTTCACACAATAGTCCTCTCACAACCTCTCTAAATTCTTTCCAAATTCTCTCAAATTTCTCTCAATTTTTTGTCAAAGTTGTCTCTAATTTTTGCAAAAAAAGCCGTGTTTAATTTTTTTGAATTAGTTTTATTTTTTAAATTACAAAAATATTCGATCGTGTTAGCAATGGCCGGAGAATTAACTCGTCTCGATACAAAACACATCTCTGTCGATCAAATGACAATGGTAAGTGATAAGTTTAATTAATTTTTGAATAGTATTTTTTTTTCATTTATGCAATTTTAATTAATATTTATTTTATAATTTTTTTATAACAGTCTGTAGATCGGGTGTTACAATGCTATATCCGTAATATGTCTGGTCCTCCATCGCCGTTGATAGAGAATTACCTACGAGAAGCGGATTTTTGGCACTTGGCCACAATAGGCCGGGGGTGCAACTTGGACCCGAAACTAATCAGTGCATTGATAAAGAGGTGGAGACCCGAGACGTACACTTTCTATCTTTCATGCGAAGAATGTACTATCACTCTGGAAGACGTGCAATTGCAATTGGGATTACCGGTCGATGGGTACGCAGTCATCGGGTCCGCTCAATCTACTGATTTGGGGTTGTATGCTACGAGCTTTTGGGTGCTATTCTGGATAATATTAACGGAGGTCAGATCGAGATGGTCTGGTTATGAGACACATTTCCGGAGCCGAACAATGATTCGACTGAATTAGAAAGAATACAATATGATCGGGCATACATTCTTGAGATGATTGGAGGTTATCTGATGCCGGACTTGTCACGAAACCGCGTACATCCAAGATGGCTGCTGAAACTCGTTGATTTTAGAGCAGTAGGTGAATTAAGTTGGGGGTCTGCCATGTTAGCAACATTGTACCGGGAGATGTGCGGGGCGACGCGACTGAATAAAGCCAAAATCAGAGGATGCCTACACTACTGCAATCATGGGCACGGTTTCGCTTTCCATTTTTAAGTCATCGAGTGAACCACCCATATACATTCCCATTAATAACGAGGTAAATTTTATATTAGATTTTACAATTATTACGTAGATTTAAAATATAATTGTATGCTAAAAAATTATTTAATTAGGTGGAACCATTCGGCGAGTTATGTTGGAATACCCACATTTCTTGAAGATATACGGCTTCTATTAGACCAACAATCGAAAGCACAAATAAGTATTAAATAAAATATATATACATTATAAAATAGTCGTTTCGTATTTAGTATTACCTATACAACTAATATTTTTATCATGTTCATATAGTTTCAATGGACACCATACTAGGATCCGACAATTCGGACAGTAATTCCGGATGATTTTTTTCAAAATCCGAACATTTGACATGTGAAGGTCCCATTGGTAAACTATGCTATCGTGGAGATACACCAGTCAGATAGGGTATTGCGGCAATTTGGATTTTGACAATCGATTCCCGTGGAACCTGAGGTGCTCGATGATGAGCACAAAGTTGACTTACGGCTATTGAATACGGATTGGTCGAGACACTAGTCAGAATATATCAAAATATGGGAAAATCGGTATGACTATATACCTACTCAGGAACCGATCATCGTTCCTGAGTTAGCATACCTGCCGGAATACATGCCATGGTTTAGGATCCATGGCAAGCCATATTTACTGTCAGAAGAGAAGAGGCGACGACAAATTCATGTGCAAAGGGAACGACAAGGCCCTTTAAATCCAAGAAGAAGGGATGACGACGCGGGCCCATCAGCAGCGCCTACACAATCATCGGGCCCATTAACAGCGCCCATACAGCCACATGTGCCAACACTTCAACCGACGACACCCATATCATAGCCTTTTCAGATTATGCCAAGTACGTATCCTAGCTCTTATATGTATCCTAACCCTTTTATGTTTCCCTTCCCAGTCCTATGGCAGGTTGGAATGCATGGCCCGGTTCATCTCCGTTCCCAATTACTCCGAGTCAACCGCCAATCAATAAGCCACCGCCACATAAGAGATAGCACGATACTCCGTCAAAAAGCTCTTCTTTTTACAATTCCCCATCGCCTTATGGGATTCAAACGCCTCATGGGATTCAAACGCCTCCACCATAAGTGATGCAAACACCTCTGCATTCATTATTTTATCAAGGTGAGTCATCCTCCCAACACCCACAACCAGATCCCTTGCCGGAGGAATCACAATCCTCACCAGAGTAACCACAACCCTCGCCAGAAGCTGAACCAAGGAGGAATCCAGCGCGTAACCATCAACAACCCCCATGTGGCACTGATTTTGACCGGCACCAATATTGATTTTTTTAATATATTTGTAGAAACTTTTTTTATATAGTTTCATATAATAAAATAAAAGTTGTTTTTAATATTTTAATTGCACTTTACTTTTTTTAATTTTAATACAATAAATGTTCTTTTAAATTAGCCAATAATTTTTATTAAAATAAATGTTATTTTGACTACGACAATATTTTTAATATTTTTTTTATATTTTTAATAAAATATAAATAATGCAACATAATTTTATTACAACAACTATTAGCTATTCCGATTTGGACATAATCGAGTTATATGGCCTGGGTTCCTACACCATCTGCACAACCTCTGTTGGTTCGTTCTTTCTCAGATATCCATATTGTTACGTATTCTAGTCGAGCAAGGTCGACCCTTTGGTTTGCGATGCAATTCTCTATCCGGTAACAGCTTAAATGAAGCAAGCGATACAGACAGCCACTTACATTCATCTGGGATCGGTGGGAATACGTGTCTCCATATATTGTACATGTTTTCTATTTTGTACACTTGGTCGACATACGTCATGGGATCCAGACGCAGATTCTGACAAGCTGCAATTACATGAGCGCATGGATAACGTAGTGCGTCAAACACCCCACAACCGCATGTCCTATTTCTCAAGTGTACACGATATTGCCCGCCAATAATACCTTGGTTCGGTCTGTCAAACTCCGCCACAGGAAACCATAGGTTGTCGCGATCGTGACACACTATGTGCATGATGTTGGCTCGTGCCTTCACCTTGTTAATATCTCGCAATACTTGGCTAGTATTCTAATGCCCCGATCCAATATAACGCATCTATCAGGTTGAGGATACACATGCCTCCTTAACCTAGAAAGAAAGAAATCCCAGTCATCAGCTGACTCCCTCGGTGTTATTGCAAACACAATTGGAATGATTCTCTCACTGCCATCCTGTGCCACAGCTAGCAATAGTCGATGGGTATATCTACTATACATAAAGGTACCGTCAATTTGCACCAATGGCTTGTAGTATATAAATGCATCTCGACATTGCTTAAAGCTCTAGAAGAAACGCTTGAACACTTGGCATCCACGGAGCAATCGGTCGTTGTAGTACGTAGGTGCCGTTTCAAGGTCTATTATGCAACCTGGGATATATCTCTCCAGCACCTGACATTACTGCCACACTTCATTATATGAAACGTCCCACCTACTATGCATCTTTTTCAATGCCTTCTGCTTAGCCATCCAAACCTTGTGGTAAGAGGGCATGTACTTCAATTGGCTACGAATATTGGCAATTAAGACCGACACTGAAGTCTTCGGATTCGCCTTCAGCGTCGATAATATTAAGCTATCTGACATATCTGAATCCATCTAGAGATGATCTTGTGAAACACCTGTCAACGAAGTATGTTAAATAATACAACATTGTAATAATAGTTTTATTCAAAAACCCTAAACACCTAGTGATACTTTACTGCCAACACATGTATGCGGACCTTTGTACTTTTTTATCTCCCACAAGCCTGTCATTTTCCTCAATGAGGCCATGATTTTTCATGAACACGTACCGTCTTGCACTACACATTTGGCCTTAAACTTATCGGATTTGGATTTAATCACATTGTAGTTAACCCTATTCATGATGCTATGTTGTTTCAATACAGCAAGAAAACTATCCTTATTGGAAAACTCCCTACCAACTTCAATTTCACCCGAATCCAATGACGAACGTGTACGGTCACGCCTTCTGTGTGGTAGATTTGGAAACTCCAACGCATCATCTTGAGATAGATCGACATTATGCATGTGGGCTGAAGGCGAGTATGCCCTGAATCGCGGATCTTCTTCTTCTTCATCTGAACCTCCTTCAACATCTTTAGGTATGGTTGGAAGAGGCTCCGGTTCAAAAAATAATCCAACTTCTGCACCATCAGGATCGGGCTCTCGAGGTGGACCCACATCGGACTCATCATCTGACCCACCATCATTTGCAACGAACGAGGTCCCTTTGCAGGTGGATGTCGTAAGGAGTACATCGTCCCTTCTTCTACATGTTTCATAACGTCCACAATCCGATGTGGATTGCCAACCACTAGAATTTGATGTCATTTTCCAGTACATATTTCCAGTATCAAACATCGAGCCACCGAGGTGCATGTCCCATCCACCAACGGAGTGTCGTGCAGGGGTTGTGTATTACATACTACTACCAAACATGGGCGCTTCCGTGTTTTGCCACCCACTAACGGAGTGTCGGGTAGGGGTCGTGTATTCCTCTTGAACAACATTAGATGTCGAAGTCGCAAATGTATCATTTGGTGATGAAAATTGTACATATAACTCAAGATAGGGTGATCCACTAGCAATATGAGTCTGCACCATTGCCTCCAAGCTACGAGGACCTTTGATGTCGAATGAGTCATATCTCACGGGATCAACCAAAGTACAAAATCGATACTTAATAGACAAACTTTCATTGGCATCGTTCCGAAGATTTTACGCCTAATTCTTTTACGAACTTCTGTCAAATTTATGTTCTGGTTAAAAACCAGTTGCGCTGTGCTCTCCGATAAAAAAACAACGCTATTCTCTATGTCACGGACCTTGTCATCATAGTAAATAACAGCACTAACACGTTCACTTATCTTCAGTTTCTATTTTACTTTAGCCTCAATTTATCTTGCTGTAACTTATGCAATCTGAGAATGAAATTTGGCTCATTTATAGTCTAAAGCTTTTCAGATACTACTATAGCAAAAGAGCGTCCACGTGGAAGCTTTTTTCCGTAATTTTGCTGACAGTGCATCCTTCTTGAAGCGTTTTTGACACTATTTGTTCAGAAACATCTTCTCAAAATTATTTTATCAGACACTACTTTAGCAAAAGAGCGTCCACGTGGGAGCTTTTTTCCATAATTTTGCTAACAGTGCATCCTTCTTGAAGCCTTTTTTATACTATTTATTCAGAAACATCTTCTCAAAATTATTTTATCAGATACTACTGTAGCAAAAGAGCATCCACGTAGGAGGTTTTTTCCGTAATTAATAGTTAATTTAATTAATAAACCTTAAAAAAACCCTAAACCTAATTTAATTGATTTTTTTAAATTTCATAGTTAATTTAATTAATTAACCCTCAACTCTAATTAAATTAAATTTTCCCTTAAAAATACTAAAACCCTAAACCACTAAAACCATAATCCTAAAACAATCAAAAACCTTAACCTTAAAAACTCTAAACCCTAATTTAATTAATTTTTTATTTATTTTCATAGTTAATTTAATTAATTAACCCTCAACTCTAATTAAATTAATTTTTCCCTTAAAAATACTAAAACTCTAAACTACTAAAACCCTGATCCTAAAATAATAAAAAACCCTAACCTTAAAAAACCCTAAACCCTAATTTATTTGTTTTTTTATTTTCATAGTTAATTTAATTAATTAACCCTCAACTCTAATTAAATTAATTTTTCCCTTAAAAATACTAAAACCCTAAACCACTAAAACCCTGATCCTAAAACAATAAAAAAATCCTAACCTTAAAAACCTTAAACCCTAATCTAATTAATTTTTTTTATTTTCATAGTTAATTTAATTAATTAACCCTCAACTCTAATTAAATTAATTTTTCCCTTAAAAACACTAAAACCTAAACCACAAAAACCCTTATCCTAAAACAATCAAAAACCCTAACCTTAAAAAACCATAAACCTAATTTAATTGATTTTTTTACGTTCATAGTTAATTTAATTAATTAACCCTCAACTCTACTTAAATTAAATTTTCCCTTAAAAACACTAAAATCCTAAACTACTAAAACATTGATCCTAAAACAATAAAAAACCCTAACCTTAAAAAACCATAAACCCTAATTTAATTAATTTTTTTTTATTTTCACAGTTAATTTAATTAATTAACCATCAACTTTAATTAAATTAATTTTTCCCTTAAAAAACACTAAAACCCTAAACCACTAAAACCTTGATCCTAAAATAATAAAAACCCTAACCCTAAAAAACCCTAAACCCTAATTTAGTTGATTTTTTTTAATTTCATAGTTAATTTAATTAATTAACCCTCAACTCTAATTAAATTAATTTTTCCCTTAAAAAACACTAAAACCCTAAACCACTAAAATCCTAATCCTAAAACAATCAAAACCCTAACCCTAAAAAACCCTAAACCCTAATTTAATTGATTTTTTAATTTCATAGTTAATTTAATTAATTAACCCTCAACTCCAATTAAATTAAATTTTCCCTTAAAAAACACTAAAACCCTAAACCACTAAAACCTTAATCCTAAAACAATAAAAACCCTAACCCTAAAAAACTCTAAACCCTAATTTAGTTTTTTTTTTAATTTCATAGTTAATTTAATTAATTAACTCTCAACTCTAATTAAATTAATTTTTCCCTTAAAAAACACTAAAACCCTAAACCACTAAAACTCTAATCCTAAAACAATCAAAACCCTAACCTTAAAAAACCCTAAATCCTAATTTAATTGATTTTTTAATTTCTTAGTTAATTTACTTAATTTAAGTAATTAACCCTCAACTCTAATTAAATTAATTTTTCCCTTAAAAACATTAAAACCCTAACCCTAAAATATCGAAACAAAACGCTTTCTTGAGGGAGTATTTTACTGACACGTACCCTGACTTCGCACTACATGAGGTTGTTTTGCTGGTGTCATCAACATCTACATAGAGCTTATATCAGTCAGAATGGATCGATACACGCTGAAATAAACTAAATACACAAAAGATCGAAACACACAAAAATTTGACACGAAACAAATCAAATTCAATGGATATAAATACAATACCGACCACCTTCATCACAAACGGATCTCGAGGTGATTGGTGAGATTCAATGTTTCTTTGCATGTCAGTACTACGTTAGCTTTAAGAGGAGGATTATCATTCATAAGTCTGTGTTTAGATTTGCATGGTTGTAAATAGAAGTAAGTATCCGATTGAGTGGAATTGAATTAAGTTAAAAAATTTTGAGTTAGTCGAGTTGACGAAGTTTATTTTAGCAATCAAATTCAATTTGAATTTTTTTTCAAATTAAATCGAATCGAGTTAAAAAATTTCGAGTCAAAGTAACGAATCCTATTATTTATACTCAATGTTGTGTTTACATGGACCGATTATTTAACTAGTAGATGAAGTACAATATTATTTAGCTACGTAAACAATATAATGGTTTTACATTTTAATTTAATGAGTAAACATTTTAACTTTAGAAAAGGTAAACATTTATCAAAACGACGTAGTTTTGCATTTTTTATTCTAATTTTCGGATAACTTGAATTGTGTAATTCATATTTGAGCTAAACCGCAAAACTTAATTTCTTATTCGAGTTAATCCGAATAACTTGATTAACTCAAATGGCTCGAACTATTTAATTCAAACTTTAAATTTATTATCAAGGTTTACGAATAGAATCGAATTTCACTCACCCCTAGTTGTGTTCTCTAAATATTTTCTTTTATATTTTTCATATTGATTTTATGGTTTAGGTTTAGAATTTATTATTTTGTTTTTAACAATATCGCTTTTAAAGTTCAAATTTTACTTTCTTTCTTAAAAGTATAATGATTTTACTATTATACCCATTTTTTTTTTTTTGTTTTTAAATCATTTCACGCTAACCAAACATCTAATTATAATTATTTTGAGACCCCACTGACTAGCTAGGAAAAAGAATCAGAATGTGTAGGGATTTAAGTTTTACATGTTTAAAATTCCCAACTTATAATACAATGATATATATCAAGAGAGAATTGATTGTATAAAACTGTAATTTCATGTCATTTTAATTTCTTTTCAATAAAAGAATGATAAATTATATTTTTCCTTTTGAAAAATTTTAAATCTAACTAAAAATGCTAAAAATAAGAAGAAAAAAATTGATTTGTCATTCTTATATTGAAAAGGGATAGAAATGACGTGAAATTACAGTTTTATATAATCCTTTCTCTAAAGCAAGATTAGTAATTTGTAATGTAACAATGTATATTGAGTTGAGTAATAAAAAATATAATGTCTTTTTTTTTTTTAAGAAATTTCGAATTTGAGTTTTGCGAGGGTATAAAATAATTTTGGAAGACTTTGTCTCTCATTACGGGTCTGACCCGACTAGAGGCATAGACAGTGGGTAAACCAGTCGCCTTGGTCGACAAAATTGATAAATTTATCATTTGACTCCTTTAAATTTAAAAAATTACATTTTATCCAAAATTTTAATTATAATTAAATCACGGCCCCACTTGGTAGAAAATAAATCAGAAATGTGTAGAGATTGGTGTTGTACATGTTTGAATTTCCCAAGTTATAATATAATTATACAAAGCAAGATGAGTAATTTGTAATGTAAAGATGTATATTGAGTTGAGTAGTAAAAATATATTGTTTTTTCGTAAAATTTCAAATTTGAGTTTTGTGAAGGAATAAAATATTTTGGAAGAGCTTACCTCTCATTTACGGGTCTGACCCAGCTAAGGGCATAGAGTGGCCTTGGCCGATAAAATTGGATAAATTTATCATTTAACCTCTTCAAATTTTATAAAATTACATGTTAGTATATTGATAAATTTTCAAAAATTTTAATTCTAATTAATTCGCAACCTCACTTGGTAGAGAAAAAAACTAGAAATGTGTTCACGTTGTACATGTTTGAACTTCCCAAGTTATAATATAATAATGTAAAGCAAGATGAGTAATTCATAATATACCGATGAATATTGGGTCAAGTGATAAAAAGTTTAATATTTCTTTCATAAAATTTTTAATTTGGATTTTTTGGAGGAAGAAAACAACCTTAGAAGAGCTTGCATCTCATTTATGGGTATGACCTAACCAGGGGCATAGACAATGAAGCAGGTGGCCCTCCCAAAATAGTAAATTTACCATTGCCTCTTTTAAAATTTATAAAATTACAAGTTAATATAATGATAATATTATATTTTAATCTCAAAATTTATAATCCATTTTTTATTTTTCTAAAGTAAATTTTTAACTTCACCCAGATTAAAACCTGACATAACTTATAGATATTTTTAAAAAGTACATTATTATTTTATAATATTAATGAGGCACACATGTTTCATCCTAATTGAAAATTGACCGCTATACATTTAATTTGTATAGACAGTCTCGGTTGCCAATGGTGGTGCAGTAGTTAGACTTAAATATCATCTAATTTTTTGTTGCATAATTTACGGTTATGTATAGTATCATATATACCTTTCAATACAACCCATCAATGGACCCTCCTCTAGATTTTGCATTCAATTTTGTGTTGTGCAAACAACAAAACACCCAATAAATTATGTCATGAAGGTAAGTACAAATTGATTATCATAATCGGATCACTAAACTTTTTTAATTTTTATTTTGCATTAATTCCTTTTATACATAATTAATAATGTCACGAAGATATAAGAGTGCGAGAGTTGTGTGTTAAAAGTTAAATCAAGAGATAACGTAACATTTAGTCTTTAAATTTGGTAATTTTTTTAATTTCATTTCATAATAAGTTTTGGTTCACATTAATCTTAGAACTTGGCAGCTTTTTTCTAATTTTGATCTTGAATTTGGATTTTGTTAAGGTGTGATTACACGGCATTTAAGATTATGTTACATCGTCACTTGAAAATTTTAAAAAATATACAAAATCTAATTTTTTTTATTTTTTTTAAAATATTCAAGTGATGACATGACTCAATCTCAAAGTGCCATATCATCTCACCTTAAAAGTATCCAAGTTTATGGGTGAAATTGGAAAAACTACCAAATTCCGGGACTAATATGAACAAAAAAAATTATCAAATTTAAAGCCTAAATATTATTCTATCGTTGTTATTGGTTGACATGCAATACTTCAATTCTCTAGATTTCGTGACAATAATGGAGTAAAATTATTATAACAGGCAATTTATGTATTAAATTATTTGATTAAGGTCAACATTGTTTAGAGCAATCGTTAGAATTTTCATCGAGTATCTAAATGACAAAGATTTAAACATTATCATCCTCATCTCCTACTTTTAATATTGTATTGTTTCAAAAAAAAATCATTTAATTATAATTATGAACTGTGTAATAAATGAATTAATAAATAATGATACTAGGCTTGTCATTGCAAATCCAATTTAAAATTTCAATTTATTTAACTTGAATTTGAATTCAACCTAACTTAATTTGATCATAAAAGATTGACAATCTAAATTCAAAATAATTTGAACAAGTGATTCGAATTGATCTAAATTCAAAATGATTCACTCGATAAATAATTTGCAAACATAAAATCATCTAAATTCAGAACGACTCAAAATTTTTAAACCTTGAATCAATCTGATCTAACTCAACCTGACCTAAAACGAAATTATACTTCCCAATTCACAAGTCTATATAATAGGTAAATAGAATGAAACACTTTGCCCCCTAGCTATAAGGGTACGAGAATTTAATTCAAATGGTTGCTTCTCTTTTTAAAAGATTGGATTCTCACTAGGTTGGATTTTATCTCTATTACATCTAAATTCCTCAATCACATAGGCTTTGTCAAATTTTTTATGTGTATATATATAAAGGGTGTGGTTTAACCCATGATTGATTGTTTTAACTTTCGATTAAGGTATTTAGTAACCTTTTTCTTGACATAATATGTACAATGAACCCAAAACCTAATAATTTCTTTAGTCACTTTGGTGACATTGTTGTTGGATTCACGGGACTTGCCTCTTGGCTTTTGTTTGCCAAAATGGGAAATCTTTCAATGCATGAAGAAATGAAGAAATGAACTTTGAATTAACCAATTTTATTTTGGGTTAATTCTCGAAACATCCTAAAACAATCACTCAAATTTTGATTTTGTTCCTAAACTTCAATATATTCTGTTAGAATTCTCAATGTATCAATAATGTATTAATCAAGTCCTTCTGTCAATCTAGCCACCAATTTAGACGTTAAATGTAAATCCAGGTCTAATGTATACTTACTGCATGAACAACTTGAATTTAATATGTTAAAAAGAAAAAAGACAATCTTCATGAAATTTAGGAGGGCTATTTCTTTTTCTTTTTAAAATGCATTAGACCCATCATCGAATGTATCCATTTAGTAGGTAAACATATGTTTATAATTTAATCCACGTTAGATTCAACTTGGTGACCAACACCTAAATCGACAGCTCTACTAACAAAAGGACCTAATTGATATGATACTACACTTTTAAGATTCAATTAAAATGTTTTGATGTTTACGAATCAATTTGAAATCTGGATCATAATTTGAGGATATCTGGAGCAATTAACCCTAATTAGTTTACCACATAAATGGGATTTATTTTTTCATATATATATAAAAAGGATAATTTCTTCAAAGAGGACAAAAAAGGGAAGGAAATTGAAGGGGACCCCAAAATCAAAGATGTCAATCAACTTTGGGAAACAGCTGTTTTGAGCCCCCATCCTTTAATGCAAATGCCTATTTAACTCTATGGTCTAAAACACCACAATTTATTTGATGCAAAGTCCTATATTTTCCTATGACATAGCTTGTTTGGTTCACCCAATTTTAAGAGGTTTAAAACTTTACAACTAATTATAAGGGAAAATTTTATTTATTTAAAGGGGAAAGTTGTGAATAACTTCCTACTTCCCAATAGAATAAAAAAAATGTAAAGACAAATCAATTAATTAGGGAAAGAAAGGATGCGTAGAACCCATCATCAATGTTAATCTTTTAATTGTTTGTTTATTGATAGGAATTTGTAGATAAGATTTTGTTGGTATTTAGCTTCCCAAATGTGATGTTACCTTTTTAACAGAAAACTAAATAGATTTTGTGTTCTCTTTCAAAAAAAAAATTAGTTAAATCAGTATTCGACAGTCGAGTTAAATTTTAAGAGTTCATTTAGATGAGTAGTGTGATTGACTCCAATGAGATTAAGAACAACAAAAGTGATGAGAGTAGCTACTGTAACAGTGAAATTGCTGCAACGGTAAGATTAGAATCAGTGATGAGATATGTGTTTGAATTTAAATATAGTTACTTGGTATGGAACAACTTAAAAACTTATGGGCAGCATCTATTCCTTTAGTAGACTTACAGAATGCGAAAAATTAGTTACTGGACTCGCTCCAATAGATATATTAAAAAAAAATTGGATGGCAAGTTTTAAGGGGTGAGGAAAGAAATTTTAATTGGGAGAGTGCAAAATTGAATTATAAATATGGGGATGCCAAGATGAAGATTTACTCTTATATTAATATGCAACATTTTAATTCTAAAAGGACTAAATGTGAAATTCATCATTTTTAGGGATATTCTTACAAACTCTTCTAAAGCTTTTTACTCATACTCTAAGGGTAAGTTTGGATGGGCAGTGGAGTGCGATGCGATCCGTTTAGCTTATTTTTTGTCTCATGCTACAATATCACTACAGTATTTAATCTCACCACCACCACTATTTTTATACTAATCATAAATAAATACACCGCCCATCTAAACTCACCATAAAAAAAAATCAAACTTCAACCTATTTAATCCCTGCGCATTTAATTTGTTTATTTATTTATTTACTTTCTTCTCTCTCTTTCTTTCTTTCTATTATTCATTTATTCTCTTGGTTGTTTTGTGTTTTTGGATTTTTGGGGGGCTTTTGTGGTTCATTGGTCATTGGGGGCCGATTTTGCAGTCAAATTATCAAATATTGATCACAATACTTTTAGAAGTTAAAATATCCTGTGTATTCAAATTGTAATAGAGTTATTATTTATTGTATAAAAAAATTTAAAAATTAATTTGTTTTTAATTACAATTCAATTTTAAATAAAAAATTTTATTTATAAAACAATAAAAATATTAAAAATATTAATTCTGTTAAACAATAAATATTAACTTTATTCCAATTTAACCTTATTTGATTTCTTAAATAGTATAGAGAATAAATTAATCTATTTAATAATAGAGAGACTAATTAAATTAAGTATATATATATATAATAAAATGACCTCTTAAATACATTCACCTATTTTTAGAATATGTATCACTCATTTAACTTGTTTAAACTGCTTCAAAAATTTTGATATTCTAATTAATTATTTAAATATATTTTTATTTCCTAATTAGAGTTCGGTTAATATTTATAATAAACATTTAAATTTTTTATTTAACTCATGTCTTAACTTTATGGTCTACCATAATTTTAACTTTTTGTTATTTTGTCTTGGTTTTGTTGAAAATTAATAAATTTAATGTTTTACAAAATTATCGAACAAATATAAGATGTCATAATTTACATAAAATAACCCATAAAAGCTCTACCAAATTAAAGAATTAAAAGAGAAAAACACTTGAAAAAGAAAAAGGAAAAAGTGAAGTCACAAAAATCTCGTGTTACCGGTTGCACCATGTGAATGTGTGAACCATTCCCAACCTTACACTACCGAAAGGCAAAAGCCAAAATAATATTATTATTTTTTCCAAAATCCTTAATCCCTTCCTTCCAATTTGAAGCTACTTTCACTTTGTGAGAGGGTGACTTGGTCATTTTCAGGTCAAAATCTTAATGCTCCACCACTCTTGGTAGGAGACAGTAGACAACACTGTGCATCACCATAAACACTACCCTTTGCTTGACGTATATCAGTTGAGTTGTAATGATTTTGAAATCTCTTACGTAAAGTTTTTAGTTGGAATCTCTTAAAAAAAAAATTCAATTTTTTAGGTTTCATTCAACTTCAGATTTAATTAGAACTTAACGACACCATTCGATATTACAAGCCTCTAAGGAAAAAAAAAATGAATCCTTTAGTATTAGTAGCTGAAACTAGACTGGTTGGATTGGAAATCAAATAGTATAACAATTCAAACAAATAATTGAACCTATTTTGCATTGGCTCTTGAGCAAATCATTTGAAATTAATTGAACTGAATTAAAAAAAAAAGTTGGTTTAACTAATTTTTTTATTTTTATAAAATTTTAATAATTTATTTAATTAGAATTGAACCGACAAAATAAATTGATAAAACCGGGTAAGAATGATACGCTCTAAAAACATTTTGGTTTGAATGTCTTTAACTAAAAACATGGAGGTGCTTTTTTATCAAATATCTATCGCTTATTCAAAATAAAATAGTTTAAGGGTGGATTTAGATGGGCGGTGTGTTTACCTGTGATTACTGTAAAAGTAGCGGTAGCGTGAAATTAGATATTATAACGATACTATAGCATGAGACAAAAAGTAAACTAAGCGCACTGCACTAGAGGTAAACGTCTATCCAAACCCACACTGAATTAATAAATAAACAAAATAAAGTTACTTTTTTCCGTTAAAAAATAAGATTATGAATTTGTTTTTATATTAGTAGTGAAATTTTTAATTTTATAGAAGTTAATTCATTTATTTTAATTTATCTTAATTTTTTATAATATTATTAGTTAATAAAATTATTAATTATTTCAATTAAAATAATAATATGAATTAACACACCTTCCAACATAAAAATATCCATGTTATTATGTTATCATGATGAGTTAAAATAAGTGTTTGTAAATGAAAATTCATGTCAATATTTTATTCGAATGTTAATTATTTGGACTAACTAATGAAATTATAAAAATAAAAACGGACCAAAATCATATAAAATTAAAAGTATAAAGATTATATCTCAAATTTGAGTGTCGTAGAAAGATAAAAACTAGAATTTAACCTTTAAAAGATTAATAAATCTATTAATTTAGTTTACAAATTTATTTTCTGAAGTTACAAATGCAATCGCAATGAATATATACAAATAACCATAATAAGAATCAACTATTACAAAATACGATTAACCCGATAATCAAAATATATCTAAATTTAAAATAAAATGTTATTTAGAGAGCTAGGGGTAGATAAGAAGGTTATCTTGGCCCTAATATGGTAAATATTCCTTTTTAACTCTTTAGAAATTTATGAAATTACAAATTAATGTGATGATAAAATTGCATTTTAACTTTCAAATATTTATGATTCATTTTTACATCCGTCCTTAATTGCATAAAGTGAAAATCAAAGTTAAAATTTTTAAAATTTTCCAACGTAGGGCAAAAGCAATGGCTATCTCAATCCTCCTAACGCAAAACAAGTGGCGCGTGAGCTTTGTATGTTCTCACGTTAGGATGCTTTATTTGTTTTGACAATTGACCTGTATGGGTATTTGCGTAATTTCAACCAACCGTTGTAACGTTTAATTGCAAATATAAATGCTAGTCTCAACACTTGCAATAAAACGGTTCTTACGTAATGGAACAGCCACCGTATACGGAGGATGACTTAAACGCCTCCACCGCCTCACTGGAATCGGCCATGAAACACGACACAAAAGGAGGCGGCGGAACTCGGCATCCAGTATACCGTGGCGTTCGTAAACGACGGTGGGGCAAATGGGTGTCGGAGATTAGAGAGCCCCGCAAGAAGTCACGCATTTGGTTAGGCTCATTCCCGGTGCCGGAAATGGCCGCTAAAGCTTACGACGTAGCGGCGTTTTGTTTGAGAGGACGTAAAGCTCAGCTGAACTTCCCCGACGAAGTAGACGATTTACCCATACCGTTGACGTCCACTGCTCGTGACATCCAAGCCGCCGCCTCGAAAGCGGCACATTTAGTAGTATCTTCGTCGAAGAAAATTCCAGAATCATCCGAAGACGGTAGTGATGATTTCTGGGGTGAAATAGAATTGCCGGAATTGATGAATAACGGCGGTTGTCAATGGAATTCTTGTGGATGGACTTTCGCCGGCGATTTATCGTGGCTTGACGGAGAAACCCAAACACAACAACACTTCCTAGCATGTCTTTGATGTGTAGGGATCCCACTTTGTGTAGTAAAAAACAAAAAAAACCGCCATTAATGTTTCAACAACCTCGTGTTCTTTGCTGTTTATGTACTTATTACAAAGCATTATACCATATATATGCTTTTAAGTTTTGTGGTTCTTATGGTACGTCGATTTAGCAAAGGTAAGCTTATCAATTAATTCATCCTTCTCTCTCTCTTTTTTTTTTTTCTCACATTTTCTGGTAACTTTGTTTATGTTTGAAGATTAATTATTTTTAAGAATTCATATCTTTGCTTTTTCGGATTTTAAAATTTAATTTCAATTATGAACATTTTTAAAATTGTTTTTTTTTAATTCATATTCTCTGTTTTTTTTAGATTTTAAAATTTCAATTATTATCAATGCTAAAATTATTTTGTTAAATTCATATTCATTACCACATTTTTTTTAGTGAGTGCTTTTTTATTTCAACTTGTCACACCAACAACAAATTTAACAGAAAATTATCAGTTTTAACAATTAGACCTAGATTTTGAAATTTAAAAAAGTAGAAAGATCAAATTCTTGAAAATAAAAATATAAGGACTAAATTTAAATTTAGAAAGAGTACAAAGACTTATGGCATATTTAATTTTTTTAATTCTAATAAGATTAGTGAAGTATTTGACATGTGTTATTTTTAAAATTTTTTGTACTTTATTTTTAGGATTTTCATATTTTAAAATTCAAGTCTAATTGCTAACATTATTAACTTTTTTTGTTAAACTTATTGATGCAATATTTTGAAATATGAAAAATACTCATTTAATAGGTCATGTAATTAAAAAAATAACGTTGTAATAAACTTGAATTTAACAAAATGACATTAACAGTATTAACAAATTGACTATAATTTTAAAATTTAAAAAGCAAAAGGACTAAATTTCTATAAGTAAAATATAAAGATTAAATTCCCAATGTAGGAAAAAATACAAAAACTTATGGTATTGTTCTTTAACACAAATGAAGTCTCTTGCATTTATGTATTAAATAATTATTTTTATTTTTTTTAATTCTTAAATTTCAATTTGATGAAGTGTAGGAGTGAAGTAGAAAAAATGCTTAAAAAGAACATAAAATAATAATAAATTTTTGAGTACTCAAAATATAATTTTATTATATATAATATATATATATATTGGTCAAGACCTCTGCTCACCCATTTTCGACCCTAATTAAGTGTTAAAAGGGATTAAGTGTATTAATTGGGATGCTTATTGGTCCATGGAATATGGGGCCACATTTTGTATGTAAATAAGAGTACCCAAACACTTTCATTAAAGTTGTTATTTATATCACTTGCTTGGTCTTTTGGATTTCTTTTAAGTTTTTGTTTACCATTGTTTTGAGTTATGTAAATTTATTATTATTATTTTTGGTGGATTATAAGAGAAGGGTAAAGTTTTAATAACAAGACGATTAGCGTGATTCAAACTAAGGTAACACTTGGGGTGGTGAACACTCTACCATCAGACCAATACATGGGGTTTAAATTTATTATTTTTAAGGTTATATAATGATTTTTTAAAAATTTATATAAAACATATAGTTTTATATATTTGAATTTGTAAGAGTTATGTTTATAAAGTTCGTATTTGGTACATTGGTGATAGTGTATTTTTTTTTAATTTCACAAGCAACCTTATAAAACTGTAGCATGTCTATTTTCTAAAAATATATTATTTTTTAATATTTTACTATACTCTTATAGGACATTTGTTAATCCCTAATCCTATTTGTAGAGTCTAAAAACCCCATTAACAGTGTACCAAATATTTTTTTCATCTTTATATGTGATTTTATTATCTAAATTTTTTTTATACATTCAAATTAATGTTTTTTACATTTTAAATATGATGATATTAATGAATTTGAATATATATATTATTTTCCAACATCAAAACTAAAATAAAAAATTTAAATTTTTTTACAACACCTTTTAACAATAATACTTTACTTAATATTAAAAAATCATACTTTATCAAAACATTTTTCACAACATTTTTCAAAAACAATTCTAAATCAATTTTTTTTCACAATCCTAACCTTAAATATAAAATATTTTTGGCTTATGAGCCATTATGCCTCGTATTTTTGGAATTTTATTTTTCCAATTAAATTTTGTTTTTAGTTTACCACTTAAACTTTGATTAGTGTAGGTTATTTTAATATCAGTTTTTCACTTAAACTCTAATTAGTATAGGTTATATTAATATTATTTGACCTACAAATTTAGCCTATAAATAAGTCATTTTTTCACCTTAGAAAAATAACCCATTACACATTTAGGTATTAGCTTTTACAAGCTTTCAAAGAATTTTGTGTTTACGTTTTGAAGGTTCTTATTTCGGGTTTCGGGATTTAGTTTTATCTCTATCTTTTGTACTCTTCATTTTTATTATTTTAATAAAATTATCTTTACTCGTAATTTTTTATCCGGAATTTTTCCTTATAAAATATTTCTTATGTAATTTTAATTATAAGTGCATATTTCACATGATAAACAACTATCACAATTAAGACAAAAACCTCATATTCTAATTTCACTTCACTCACTGTCACCTACTTGCATGTGATTTTCAGATTTGGAATTAGAATTTAATATCAAAGAACACAATTGACCAATAAATTTTTTACACTATTCGATAGATATTATAAATTAAGAATCTTAATACAAAACAAAACTCTCTCTATATATAATATTTTTGAGTTATTATTTTTTACTGTTTTTTTAGTAATTTGTGAGTTTAGATTTAAATAAATTTTTAGTTTAATTAAGTTAATAAATTTTTAATTTTTTTTAAAAATAATATATATTTTTGTTATTATTCAATTAATAAAGTTTTTAATTTGATAAATAGAATTAATTGAATGATATATTATAAGATAAAAGTATCAATAAGGCCCTTATACTAGAAGTCAAATTGAATTTTGCACTTTCTATTAAAAAATAGACAAATTTATTTATTTACATTAGATCAAAGAACAAATTGATTCTTCTGTTAAAAATTAGTCCTTATACACCAGCATGAGGTACACGTGACATATTACATGTCACTTCCTGATTATTTCGTCAACCATATCAATTTTTAACAATACAAATAAATAAAAATTTTAATAAAAAAGACCAATTTACTTTTTGATTTAACGTATTTTATAGTATCTAATTTGTTTTTCAAACCGTAAATAAAATGATGATGGTGAGGTAATGGTGACATATTTGACAGATAATATGAGAATTGGCAACGTGCTATAAAATGGAAAAGATAGTACTATTTGGTGTCACGAATGAACATCTTAAATTACGCATAGTCAAAAAAATTAAATTTTACAAAAGGGACTTAAAACTGAGATTTGAAATAAATTTTTAAAAAAATTAATAAGTATTTGATGTAATAGTAAGATAAATTTAATATTGAGATACATATAGTTAATTGATATTGTTCGAGCAGTTACTGAAATTTTCAAATTCGAAAAATATAGAGAATAAAAATGATCAAGTTGAAAAACATAGGCTAAATTCATAACTTACACATAATACAATGAGTATAAACAAAATTTCACCAAACAAATTTAATTGTTACTGTTTAAATTAAGATTAAAAATTTAAAATTTGTATAAAAAAAAATGAACTATATTTGGTTTTTCATTGCGGGCAAATCGGGTGGATGGCTACTAAGGTAGACCTTGAGAAATAATATGATAGATTTGGGGCATTTATCACACATTTATTTTTTTTTGCAGACGATTTGATACTTTTTTATAAAGTAGATACAAAAGTGGTTAGTAAGACTCTTTTTCTGTTCAGTAACTTTTCGAGACATAAGATTAATACTTTGAAAACTCAAATATTTTAACATAGTTGGATTGTTAAAATAAAGTAGAAAAAATTATAAAAGAGTTTAAAATCATGTTAGTTTTATATTTAGGGTAAGTATAGGATAAAAATGAAAAGATTAAATTCTGCCATTAGTCTTTGTTTTTACAAAAGTTATGGATTCAGTCTTTACATTTTAATTTGGAGTTAATGTTTTTATAGTTTTTATGATTTTGTAAATAAGATCTTTTGTTTGAAATAGAACTATAATAGAAAGATATAAAAAAAATGTGAACTCTGTTAAAATTTAGACTTATTTGATTCTTTTTAATAGTATAAGGACTAAATTGATTCATTTAATAATAGAAAGATTAATTGGCCAAATCGTACTTTTGAATTCTAATCAAAGTGAACATATTTAGATTGGACACAAACTCTCGTACAGGACAATTAGAAATGATCATGGTCGAGTCGGGTCGATGCAAAATTTTAAGTTCATTTTCTAGGCTCGGGTTTAGCCTGAAATTGGGCCTAAAATTCTATCTAAGCCCAACCCAAATTAAAAATGCTAAGCTCGACCCGGTTTGCCCATATTAGTTTTTTTTATTTTTTATATAAAAATAAATTTAAAAATATAATACATCAAACACATTAAAAATTCTAAGATAGTTGCAACTTAACAAACAAATGTCTCTAAAATAGTAACAAAATTAACAATAAAATAAGAGTTATACAATACCCAACCAATAACAACAATATAGTAAAAATATAATAACAAAATAGCAGCGAAATAGCTAATTCGGGGCAGGCTAGGCTAGACTATGCTAAAAGATCTTACTCGAGGCTCAACCCATTTAAAAATAGGCCTATATTTTTATCCAAACCCTTCTACTTTTCAAATGAATCTGAATGAGTAACCCAACCCATGATCAGGTTTAAGAACAGTACAAGAATATTACCATTAAATTAATCAATAAATATTGGGGCCTTTCTTGAGTTCTCAACGGCACCACCACACCAAGAAAAAGCACAATTCTCCGACCATTATATAATTAAATACATAATCTAACACTATTACAATTACTTAGGGTGGGTTTGGATGGGCGGTGAGGTGCAGTACAGTGCAGTGCGTTTAGCTTACTTTTTGTCTTACGCTATAGTATCGGTACAGTATTTAATCTCAATGCCACTGCTACTTTTACACTAACCGCAGGTAAACGTACCGCCAATCCAAACTCACCCTTAGTCCCATTTTCTTTAATGAAAGTGACCCAACAACATTTTGTTAAAGTCAATGTTTTAATAATGATTGAAATGATAGTTTAGTTGATAAAATCATTAATTTTCCATTTAATTAGTTTGATAGTTGTTTCAATAATAATTAAATTTAAAATTTTATAAATATTTAAAATTTATAAAATCAATTCAAGTGTCGGTTTTTATCTTAATTTTTAATTATTTTTGTTTTAAGTGATTCACTCAAAGATTAATTTGACCCTTATTTCTCAATTTGATTGGCTGGTTCAATCTAATTTGATAACACTAATTAAATATTAAACAATGTTAGTCAAACCCACGTTTTAATGATAAAAAATTGTCACGTCCCAAAATATAGGGGGTTAATTGAAATAAATAACCAAGAAATTGAGTAAGCTTGATGGTCAAGTAGCTAGTACACTCCTTAGAAAGAAATCTTAGGTTCAAGCCATACCTCTCTCATTTCTTTTCTTTTAATTTTCAGCAACCTAAGATAAAAGTCTCATTAAAACAAATATTATTTTGAGTAAAAACTTTATAAGGAATAAGTCTTAGGTCTAATGGTTAACATGCTAGTTTCCCCCTTGTTTGTTTAAGTTCAAGCCATTCCATATCCACAATTGTTCCCTTTATTTTTTTTTCTTCTTGTTTTCGGCCTAAATTTTAGGTAAATTACCCTTTCTGCCCCTAGGGTTTACAAACCCTAGCTATTTATTCCTTCCTGCTCCTATTTTGACTAGAATATCTATCTTTTTCATAATTTTTAGTAAAACTCCTCTTCATCCTCTATTTTCCTTTATTTATTTCTCCCTTTTTTTTCCTTTCATTTTCTCTCATAATTGTATCATACTTCTATTTTTAAGTTACTGACTATTTTTCTTCCTGAATCAAATCAACCTTCGTTGAAATGTTTTTTTACTAATTTCATAATTTCCATCAATAGCACCTCGATATTTACCAAGAAACGGTAAGTACATCTCGTTCCAAAGTTTAGATCTCGAATTTTTGTAATGTTTCTAATTGGAAGTAATCCTTCATTGGATCTAATCAATCGTTTACGGTTCTTGTCAAATCTTTTGATAAAATCTTGATTAATCTTGAAATCAATCATTAGTTCTTGCATAAATGTCATTTGAAAGACCCATTTTAAGTGCATTGAATCAGATTTTATTGTAAGGGACGTTGTTCAAGCCTCCGATGAAAGGTTTGTGTTCTTTTATCAGTGAATCGGGGCAAATCGTGTCTAGAAATAAGGCCACACGAGTGTACCACACGACCCACCACATAGCCATGTGTCCTAGAAACCTTATTGGAATTCGTGAACCACATGGCC
The DNA here is from genome assembly GCF_007990345.1 of Gossypium hirsutum. Taxonomy (NCBI): domain Eukaryota; kingdom Viridiplantae; phylum Streptophyta; class Magnoliopsida; order Malvales; family Malvaceae; genus Gossypium; species Gossypium hirsutum. Next base: position 81,617,010 of record NC_053435.1, read on the forward strand.
TAAACCCTTCTACACGATCGTGTTTCCTCTATAAGTTATTTTTGCATTTGTCACACTGACACAACTTGTTACATGGCCTGGTCACACGGCCGTATAACCCTTCCACACGACCTATAGCATCTCACACGGCCTGGCCACATAGTAATGTGACCCCCTATTTTGCAAATTTTATAGTTTTGCCCAAAAATTTACGTTATATTCAGTTTAGTCCTTATATATTCTCTAATTTGTTTTTAGAGTTCTTATTTGCTCAATTAAGTCCCTGATTATGTGTTAACTCTGGATTCTGTGATTTAATGCTTAAAGTGTTATTGTTACATCGCATGAAATGTGAACATTATATACTTTTTGTTAAAGTGAAACTGATGAATTGTTGATATTGTACCACTCTACTGAAAACATGATAAGCATGTCTACTGTTAATAACAAATTGAGTATATGTTAAACATGACTACTGTTAGTGATGAATTGAGTACATGTTATACATGTTTATTGCTAGTGTTGAACTATTCCATTACAAAGCATGGCATATTGCATTATATAGGGTGGGACGATATGTACGAAGAAAGATTAGCAGCTTATCTGTAAATTTGCTGTACACCCACAGCTCGATGGCAATATTTATCCTTTAACTGCAAATATGATGTACATCCACAACCAATCGACAGCTTTTACTCGCAAATATGTTGTGCATCTATAGCCTAGTAGAAAATTTATTTTTGATATTTTGTTGTGTATTCACAGCCCAGTGGAAGATTTTATCTATGATATTTTGCTGTGCACCCACAGCCTAGTGGTAGATTTCATCTATGGATTTTTGTTGTGTATCCACAGCCCAGTGGCTAATTTTATCTGTGAAATCGGTAGTGGTTAAACCACAACTCGGTGTGTAAGTGGTTGGAGTTCAGGGGAGCTCCCATTGTGGTGTGTAGTGGTGGGATAGGATCTTTTTTGTTAAACCGAATTTGTATGACATTTATAAAGCATTTGCATACAAGCTGAATTTTCTGAGATGAAATATGTAAATATATGTATAAATTGTTGAATGATTTGAAATATCAATATTCTGAAATTGCTATTGTGAATTATTCTATGTGTTGTGTTTCTGTATGCTTATTCATTTGCATTGATTTTCTTGTAAGGAAACTCACATTGAGCTTTGTAATAAGCCATTTTTGCCTGGGCCCAAACCAAACCAAATAAAATAAAAAATTTTAAAGTCCAAATTAAAAATAGTCCATTTACAAAAAAAAAATATCAGACCTAAAACAGCCCAAAATAATTAAAAACCTTAAGACCGAATTACAAGCCCACAACCTAAACTCATTTTCAGTAAAACTAAAAACACTAGCCCCCTTTGCCGCACCGCTCCCCGACATGTCAGCGGATGCGGTGCCTGAAAACTTCCCCTTTGCACTAAAATGGCAGCAGCAACCCAGTTAACTTCTACCGCTCTAGCAAGAAATACAAAAAAGGGAAAAGAAGCATAAACAAGCAATCGAAAAACATATATTGTAATATTTTCTCGGTTATAAAAATCGATTTTTGTAACATAGAAAGGGATCTTTTTCCTTTTGAAAAAAGGCAATAGAAAACACAAAAAAAATCAAAGAACAAGAAGAAATTAAAAGAAGACAATGTGATTTATTTTATTTTTTAGATTTGAAATAATAAACAAAAAGAGAATACTTACATGCCGATTGGTCTTTGCACCACAGTCGTTACCCCTTCTGGTCCAAAAGGTCATCGGATCCCTAGGGATTCGACTAGGCCGCAACGAAGAGGGTGTTGGAAACCGAAAGGTTTTCCTTTTATTTGGGGTTTAAGCTTTAGTTTAGCGTTATTTGACTCCAAATCGGAGAGCTGAGGTTTAAAAAAAAAGAAGTAAAATGATTTTTTTCTAACCTTTTTTTACTTATATAACTCATGCAAAATGGTGTCGTTTTGGGATTTCATTTCAGACGCCAAAGCAGTATAAATTTGATGCGACCTGCGGTCCGACCCGATCCATCCCCTAGGATCCACGTGTTTTCGCCTGGAGGGGATATTTATGCTTTCGGTCCTTCCGCTTTCAATGGCATTTCAATCTAGTCCCATTTCTTTTTTTCTCTTTTAATTTTTACTACGAAATTTATATTTTATTTCATTTTCGTCCCCTATAGAACGGTGCGTTTAGAGGGCCTGAGAATAATTTCCCATTTAGTCCCTCCTCCTTTACGCGTGTTTTATTTTGGTCCTAATTCGAGCCTTTTTTCTTTTTTTAAATTTATCTATTTAAGTTTTTTTTTATTTCGGTCCTTTGACCATTTAGCCTCCCAAAAATGGTGCGCAGAACAAAACTTGGAATAATTGCCCATTTAGTCCCTTTTTTTAATTTTTTATTTTAAATACTTTTGCATTTTTATTTTAGTATTTTATTTACTTATTTTATTTAAATTTATGCTTTTAAGTTTACTTTAATCCCGATTTAGTCCTTAATTCATTTAATTTCAATCTTTTATAATTTCTATTTTATTTATTTTCATATTTATCTATTTACTTATATATTACAATTTATGCCCTAAATTTCATTTAAATTCCAATTGAATCATTTATTTATTTAATTTCAACTTTTCATTTTCATTTTTATTATTTTATTTATTTATTATTCCTTTGCCCTTATTTTATTTTCATAATGTTTGCATTTCGATCTTATTACGCATTATTTGTCGTTATTATTATTATTTATGTTAATACTATGATGGTTACTAGTATAATTATTGCGATTATTATTAAATTGTTATTATTTATTTATTTGATCATCATTATAGTGTATTATCATTATTCATTAGCATAGTATTTTCGTTTTATTGATTTATCCACTTGTTATGTCATTTGTTTTTACCCGTTATTTTATATTGTGCTAATATTTGTGCCAAGTGTTGCATTTAAACATATTTGTCCATTTTTATACCATACCCGAATAAATTAAATATATATATCATTTTAAGTATTACGTTAATTTTTGCTCGATGCATAAAAAGAAAATTTTAAAATTAAGACAATGTTTCGTATTTGGAGATTCGAAAGGTCGTGCCCTAACTTAGGGGGTTCAACTTTCTCTTTGAACCAAGATTATCGAACATTCCTCTTAAAATTTAAACATATGAGATTTAAATAGTAATTAAAATAAAGAGTAAGCTTATTTTCGAGGATTCGAGATGTCGTATCCTAACTTACAGGATGTGACCTTTTGTTACCTCAAGATAAGAGAACCTTTTACATACGTTTTGATTTATTTAAGCGATTTAAATAATAATGTTATGCAAAGTGGGGTCGCGTTCTAAAATCTCTTCAAATTTCAATTTTCGACACTAAAGATATTAAGTAATCAATTAGGTACCAATTTTGGGCGTAACGAGGGTGCTAATCCTTTCTCGTGCGTAACCGACTCCCAAACCCATTTTCTAGATTTTTGTAGAAAAAAATATTATTTTAATAAATCAAACCTCTTAGTAAAACTATTAGATTACGAGGTGACCCAATCACATCTCCTAAAAGTGATTGGTGGCGACTCCCAATTTTTATTTTTTAAAAAAATAAAAATTTGATTTCAAAAAGGTTTCAACAAGCTTCATAGCTCACTCCTTTTTTATTTTCATCTCTACAAATAACCTACCAGATTAGGATGTGAACAAGGCATCCAAAGACTATTTTATTCTTATTAAAAATACTGTAGGTTTATCATTCGCATTATATGTTATTCAAAGGTTGTATTGTTTTAGATTTAAACTATGGCATGGGACTTAGATTTTGGTTTTATTTAAGTAAGCATGACATTTAACCTATTTCTAAAATATGGTTTTTAATTACATAAGCATGAAATATAGTTTTATTAAAACTAAGTTAAAAATCAGTTTCTACTATTGGTTAATAAGTAAATACTGAGTAGTAAATAAATAAAAAAATTAACTAAATTTTCAAAAATATTCACCGTTATAAGAAAAATGTTAAAGTTGATTGGTTTTTTGTTAACTTGTGAGTTTGTTAAAAATAGGCTTAATTTTCTTCTAAAATAAACAAATGTTTTAAAATAAACTGTTTTTAAACTCTGATCGCTACTAGGTCATTCTGGTGGCCGGTATAATCTCTCGAATTCAGGTCTAACGTCTAGGTCAAATTGGGAAAGTTACAAAAAGCTTTCGTTAAAATAAAGTTATGATTTACTTCAGACTTTGTGTTTAATGCTTAAACGCCTTAAATTTGTCTACTTATAAAATAAATGGGTTTTCTTTTAAATCTAATGAATCATTCATGTCCATTTATAGTAATTAATCTTTACAGAATTAGTGGCTTCCCCTCCGATAATATCATCTCCAAGGTTCATGATTATAAAATAAAAGTAAATTATATCATTAATCACTTAGCTATTAATGTGTTTCTATTTTGGTCACCAAACTATAAAAAATTTTAATTTCGTCACTAACATTTTAGATAATTTTTATTTTGATCACTCTCAACTAAAATAATTAAAAAAATTAATGATATTAACTTTTTTTTCTAATCGATATACTAACATATTTGATCATCGGTTTCATCCACTGTAACAGAAAAAAAAATAGCATTAATTAGTGTCCTCAGTAGTTATGCATCAATTGTATATAATTTTACTATGTTTTTACTGGTTTGTTTATTTTATATAGGGAAGGATAAATTATTCTACATACTGCTGCTCCATTAAGAGGGGAAAACCAGAAAAGAAAAGGGAGAATCAGGTTAAACTATACCATAAATCTATATACTTTTCGTAATTTAAAATTTAGTTTTTATATTTTTATTTTTAAAAATTTAGTTTCTTTATTTTTTAGATTTTAAAATTCAGGTTTAAATATTAACACTATTAAAATTAATTTTTTAAATTTAATTTCATTACAACATCATTTTTTAGTTACATTGTTATAATGATATCAAGTGCTATAATGATACCAAGTGAGCATTTTCTTTTAATTTCAAAATGTCAAACCAACAAATTTAACAAAAATTTTAACAGTGTTAACAATTGGACCTAAATTTTAAAATCTGAAAATTAAAGAAACTAATTCTAAATTTATTAAAAATACATAGACTTATCACATATTTTAACTTATATAAAAATCTCCACATGCAGAATATACTGAGAAAAAAGAGTGGAGATTTGTGTACATTGCAGCGTAACAGTGAATGATAAAGAAAAAAAAAATGATGTAAATAATATAACGACAGTTCCCATTACCATATCTAGTTGATCCCAAAATCTAAACCCATCACAATTTCTAACTGACCCTCAAATCTCCTCTACATGTCATATACACATATACTTGCATATAAAAGCTCATAGTGTCTTTTTACAAGGTTGGATTAGGGTTTTTATTTCTTTTAATGTTGGTTTTCTATTTCAAAGGATTTTTTTTTAATTTTATGAACCCTAAATGAATAAGTGTTAGAGCGTAATGAGATAATATATTACACTTTTAAGTTGATAATTCATTTTTGAATCCTAAAGATACATTGTTGGCAATGGAGAAGTCAAATAAGAGTAAAAATTTTGGGGGAGTCAAAGCTAAAACTTTTGTACTAAAAGTATTTAAATTAAATTAAAATCATAAATTTTTAAAATGGCTAAAATTATAATTTTTCCCTTTAGATAAGCCTTAGATTGTTGGGAGAGCAGTCACAAACACTAAAAGAATTAGTTTCCATAGATCATAGAAAACAAAACAAGAAAATGGATCAAAATTTTAAGGTGTCAATCATCTTATAGGCTTATTAAAGTATATATCTCTTTTTGTATATTGTTGTACCTCCTTTGAACATCGGCATGACAAGCCAACTTAGAAATCTGATATCAGCCTTCCGTCTCTGCCTAGACAACTTGGTGACTAGTTGTGTTGTCCTTTTGGACCTTGATCCCAACAAGGGAATTGGACCTCTCGTTCCCAAGGTGGTCCACCTACTTAATGAGCGTTCTTGACACATCTCCGTTTTTTATATGTGAATACTTCTTAAGTGTGAACACGCCTTTAAAGACCATAAGGTCCCACCAGAGCATAACAACCTCATACTGTCATAATAGAATGGATCCTACGGTGGATGTCCTACATGTACTTTCTGATGGCAACCCCTCACAAGGTCTATAAAATAATTTAGTTGCAAATATCAGCTAAAATGTAAACCCTAAAACCAGCCTAGACGTCCAGACCAAGTTCGTGAGTTACATTATCCATTCTAAAGATCACACTACCATAACACAACCAAATTAAACCAATTGTCACATAGTGTTCAACACGACAGAAATTTAAAGACATAATCTTCCTAAATTTATAACATCATAAAATAAATATTCCTACTAATAATAATAATGCTAAGAACAACATTTAATATCAGATCGAGCTTCCGCGACGCCGACCAGATCAAATTTGATTACCACCTGAAATTCAAACAATAACAGGATGAGTTATGAACTCATTACGTAAAAAGGAACGTAATGCAACAATGGTAACTTATAGAGAATTTCCAGTTCAGAGTTAGGTTCAACACAGAAGCGTGTTCGTTCTAAGTTCAGAGCAGAGATTTTACATGTGTATATATGTATTATTCCAATTCAAAAATAGTTCAAATCAGATTCGAATGCAATGTCCCTATTCCATCTGCTACATACTAACTTCAGCCATCCCAGCACACCACTATGGACATTTAGTGCCCATCTATCCTTGCACACCTTTAGAGTGTTCAATGACACTTTCACAGAAAAACAGCTTAGTTGCTAGTTCAATGAGCGACAAGCGGCAGAATCAGAATGATACTTCTTGTGGCATAGCCACGATTTCAGTACAGACTCCCTTCTTCTTCACAATCTCCCACCACAGGTTAATGCAGAATGCAGTAGTCTATATCACATGTTCAATCAATCTAATACATTACATAATTAATAAAGCAGTTCGATAACAGAATAGTATTACAGTGCACATTCAAGTATATGACTCACAGATCAGTGTCATATAAGCAAATTCAGTCATTCGTATATTGAGGTAACCAATACCAAAGTTTAGCTACCTTTTCGGCCTAAAAAATAGTTCTCGGATCCAACATTCTACCACACAGACTGGGCACATGCCCATGTACCTTGGCCGTGTGGATTTTAAGCACAAACAGTGTGTCACACGGCCTGGGCACACGCTCGTGTCCCTGGTCGTGTGGTTTTATACTATTAACAGTGAGTTACACGGCTAGGGTACACGCCCATGTACCTGGCTGTGTGGTTTTATACAATGAACAGTGAGTTACACGGCCTAGGCACACACCCGTGTCCCTGGCCGTGTGGTTTTACGCCCCCACAGTGAGTTACACGGCCTGGGCACACATTCGTGTCCTTGGCCGTGTAAACTATGCATTAGAATGGCCATACACTGCCTAATCACACGCTCATATGGCTGCCCATGTGGTCTTAATTTAACAAACAGTAAGTTACACAGTCGTTCACACTGCCTGCCACATGTCCGTGTGGAGTACACGGCCTAGTCACACACCTGTGTGCCTGGTCGTGTGGCATTGACAACCACCATTTTCGGTGACAAAACTTGCAAAACTAAGGTTTCTAATACGCACCTAAGACGATTCCAAAGTAGTAACAATGTAGAGGAGTTCCGAAGCCTAAAACAGCCATTCAATAACACAATTAATCAAATTTATCAATAGCAAAGCACAATTATTCCCAAAATACCTATATCGAAAGTTTCGACATAAACTTTCAACGAAATCAAAACTTACAGAAGATTAAAAACGATTACTCGAACTGACGTGATGAGGTTTTCTATTCTCAATATCCCCGTCTAATAGGGAAAACAAATGATCGACTATCAGAGATTCTCACAACGCATTCAAATAACCATTTCAAATTATGCTATGAAAAGTAAAAAAAAACCCAGAATTTAACAATTTGACATTAAGACTTACTCAATAACCTCCCAATAGAGAAATTAACAACGTAACTTCAACTATCCCCGTATTTCTTTACGACAATTAAGGAAGAAAAAGAAAAAGAATCGAAAAATAAAAAAAGTAAATAAAAAAAAGAAAGAAAAAAAATAGAGAAAAAGATGAGGGAACGAGAACTAACGTTAGTTGTTAATTAACTTCCATCTAGACTTCCAACATTTAGAAAAAAAATTTCCCTACGAATATTATGGGATTCGAACTCGGAACCAGACAAAATACAGACAGATGATTAACCAATGAACCAGCAGGCTCATTCTTGTTACCCTTTCACAAAGAGTTGAACTTAAGCGGGTAGAGCATGCTTATGGGTTGATTCTAAAACAACAAAACTTTTAATGATGAGACTCGAATTCCAAACCTTCAACTCAATCACAGAACACAGAACCACAGATACAGAAATTAATTACTATAGATTTTCACAAACAAGTTCTTAAGATCATAGAGCGTTACAACTCTCTCCCCCTAAAAGAAATTTCGGCCTCAAAATTTTACCTAAGTCGAACTAATACGGATACAGCCATCGAATTTATTCCTCTAGTTCCCACGTGGCTTCCTCAATACCGTGATTTCGCTAGAGGACCTTTACTAGAGGAATAGTTTTCTTCCTTAACATTTTAACATCACGGTCTAAGATCTGTACAGATTCTTCTTCGAATGTTAAATTCGATCATAACTCAATCTCATTAACAGGGACAATATACGACAGATTCGATCGATATCCTCTCAGCATCGAGACATGAAATACATTGTGAATCTGATCCAGTTCTGGTGGTAACTCTAGTTGGTACGCAACAGGTCCAACCCGCTTCAGAATGCGGTAAGGTCCGATAAACCTCGGGTTCAGTTTACCCTTGCACCCAAACTGGAGAACCTTCTTCCAATGTGATACTTTTAGAAATATTTGGTCACCTACCGAAAACTCAATATCCTTTCTTTTCAAGTCTGCGTAAGATTTCTGTCTATCGAAGGCTGCTTTCAGACAATCTAAAATCACTCTCACTGTGTTCTTAGTCTCAGATACTAGTTCAGGACCAAATACCCGACGTTCATTTAATTTAGTCCAACATAGCAGAGTACGGCACTTCTGACTATATAAAGCCTCATATGGTGCCATTTGAATACTAGACTAGAAGCTATTGTTATAAGCGAACTTTGCTAACGGTAGATACTCCTCCCAGTTACCTCTGAAGTCTATCACACAACCTCGAAGCATATCTTCTAGGATCTGGATGACTCATTCAGACTGTCCGTCGGTCTGAGAGTGATACACAGTATTGAAATTAAGTAAGTGCTTAAGGTCTTGTGGAGTTTCTTCCAAAATCGAGACGCAAATCACGGATTTTTGTCAGAAATGATCGATACTGGAACTTTGTAAAGTCTCACAATTTCCTCGATGTACGTCTTAGTTAACCTCTGCAGGGAATAATCTGTCTGGATAGGAATGAAATGAGGTAACTTGGCCAAGTGATCGACGATGACCCAAACTAAATCCTTTTTAGTTGGAGTTAAAGGCAACCCCGTAACAAAATCCATAGTTATCCGCCCTTACTTCCACTAAAGGATTTTAATCGACTGAAGCAAGTCGGATGGCAACTGATGTTCTGCTTTAACCTTTTGACACGTCAGACAGTAAGACACAAATGTGACTACCTCCCGTTTCAGTCCGAGTCACCAATAGAGTTCTCAAAGATCCTAGTACATTTTATTCCCACCAGGATGCATAGTATAAGGACTGTTATGTGCCTCCTGAAGGATCGAATGCTTGAACTCCTTATCATTGGGTACAAAAATTCGCCCTCTGAAGCATAACATGTTATTGTTATTTACGCTAAAATCAGAGTTCCCATTTGTACCCACATGTCGTAATAGCTACACTAAGGTCTCATCGTTCAATTGTTTCGCTCGAATCTGCTCCACCCAACTCAATCTAACCTAAAGTTCTGCCAACAGTCCTCCATATCCAACCAAACTCAAACGAGCAAACATTGCTCTCAGGTCAGTCATCGCTCTATGGCTAAGAACATCAGCCATTACATTTGCCTTTCAGGGATGGTATTCTATGGTCCAATCATAGTCTTTAAGTAACTTAACCCATCAGCGCTGATGAAGATTTAGCTCTTTCTGAGTTAACAAATATTTGAGACTCTTGTGATCAATGTAAATAACACACCTTTCACCATACAGGTAATGTCTCAAGATTTTTAAAGCAAACATAACCGCAGCTAACTCTAGATCGTGGGTAGGGTAGTTACCTTCGTCTTACATAAGTACACATCCTAACCTGACATTACCGTCTTACATAAGTACACATCCTAACCACGATGCACAGGTGACCACATTACCGTCTTACATAAGTACACATCCTAACCTGACATGTGAAGCATCACTGTAAACCACAAACTCTCGACCCGATTCTGGTTGAACTAAAATAGAAGCTTGTGTTAGAATAAACTTGAGTTTGTTGAAACTAGATTGTTGTGCCTCAGACTATACGAATGAAACATTCTTACGTAACAACTTTGTTAAATGTGATGCAATCAGGGAAAACCCTTTGACGAACCTTCGGTAGTGCCCGACTAGACCCAGGAAGCTAAGAAGTTCAGACACGTTTTTTTTGGATATTTTCATTCAACAACAACTTCGATTTTTTTAGGATCAACTCGGATCCCTTTCGCCGTCACCACATGACCCAAAAAGGTGACCTCCTGTAACCAAAACTCGCACTTGCTGAACTTAGTATACAATTATTTTTCTCGCAGTATCTAAAGTACAATACGCAGATGACCATCGTGCTTAGTTTTAGCTTTAGAATAGATCAAAACGTCATCGATGAAAACCACTACAAATTGATTCAAATACGATTGGAATACCTAATTTATTAAGTCCATAAATATTGCTGGGGCATTCGTTAATCTGAAAGGCATCACCAAAAACTCGTAATGTTCATTACGAGTTCTGAAAGTGATTTTGTACACATCAGTCTCTTTAACCTTAAGTTAATGATAACCCGAACGTAAGTCAATTTTAGAAAAGATTGACGCTCCCTGAAACTGGTCGAACAAGTCATCAATCCTCGATAATAGATACTTATTCTTGATCGTCAACTTGTCCAACTGCCTATAGTTAATGTAGATCCTTATCGACCCTTCTGTCTTCTTAACGAATAATACCGATGCCCCCCATGAAGACACACTCGGTCAAATAAATCCTCTATCAAAGAGTTCCTAAAGTTGCTTTTAATTCAGCTAGTTCTTTCGGTGCCATGCAATAAGGCGTAATGGACACTGGGGTAGTACTTGGTAACAGGTCAATCCCAAACTATACCTCTCTATCCGGAGGTACTCCGGGTAATTCTTCTGGAAAGACATCTGAGAATTTCCTCACGGTACAGATATCTCCCACTAACAGCTTTTTAGGAACAAATTCGGATACGTAGGCTAGGTATGCCTCACACCCCTTTCGGACTAATTTGTTTGCTACTAGAGCGGAGATTACGTTAGTGAGGTAATCTCGTCGCTCTCCAACCATTATCACCTCGTCATTCTCAGTCGGTCTTAGAGTAACCCTTTTTTTTGTACAGTCTAGACTGACCTGATATTCAACGAGCTAATCCATTCCCAGAATAAATAAAACTCATTAAAAGGAAATTCTATTAAATCAGCTGGAAACAACATACCCTGAAGCTCTAGGGGTACCTACATGTATACTTTATCAACCCGAATTGACTGACCCAATCACAGAAAATTCTCTAGCAGTATTTTCAGTAGTTAAACCTAGATTTACAGAAAAAAATACTAGCTATGTACGAGTGAGTAGACTCAATATCAATTAGAGCATAATACGGAACAGAATGAATAAAGAAGGTACCTGCAATGACATCAGCATTATCGCTCTCCTCATGACATCTCGCCGCATAAACCAGTGCAGGCTAACGAGCCTCAGTCTAACCCGCACCTCTAGCATGTGCTCTCTGACCTCTCCTAGATCCGTTACTACCCTTACCAATACCACGACCACTTGTTGAACCTCTCTCGGAGGCTGAACAGAATTTGGAGTCGGAGTTTATGCTGTAGCTGGCACTGAATCAAATTGACGGGGGCAATCCCTAACTCGGTGCTCTATTAAACTGCAATGGAGACACGCATCGAATTTTCTCCAGTACTTGTCTGGATGGCACTTTCCGCAGTCACTACACTGCTGAATGTCAATCACTACAGCTGACGTCTCAACCCTCTAGGGCCTATCAAACCTTGCCCGCTTTTTAGGGTACTGGACAGAACCAGAGGGACCCGAATCCCTCTTAATCTTATGCTAGTCCTTCTCACGATCACGACGCTCGCGCTCAATGCGCTTCACTTCATCTACTATCTTTGCTTTATCAAATAAAACTGTGAAAACCCGCTCCTTCTAAGGAGCTATCAAAACTCGCAAACCATATCTCAAACCCTCTTCAAATCACATACATCTATCATAATCAGACGCTACTAAAGTTTATGCATATCTATTCAGTTATAGAAACTCGGCTTCATATTCAGCCACAGACCGGTCACCCTAAACTAGGCTCATAAACTCACATCGGTAGGCCTCAACATAGTTAACTAGGCTCTTGAAATAATCTCAGTTCACCTGTCCCGGCTGAGCACTTTGCTCGACAGTTAGCTACCACTGGTAAGTTTCATCTCGGAGTGGAAACATAGCGCTTATTAGTTTTTACGTAGGAGTGCAATCAATGTATGTCATGATATGAATAGTATTCTTGAGCCAATATTCCGCAACAATAGGAGCGACTCCTATGACCTTCGGCTTTTCGATCCCGAATGGGTTCTAGCGACCCTCTCAAGTGCTCGAATCATGGCCTGGATAGTACGTCATCCTTAGCAGTAGGAGTTTGAGACTCCATCTCTACAGTGGGAGTACCAACTGTCTCGCTGGTCTCCAAATTAGACATGTTACCCATAGAGGATGACTCTGCTCGAGCTCCTCCTCGGTGTCCTCGACACCCCTACATACCACGTCCACGACTACCACATGAACTTATAATGCAATCTAGCTACAATTTTAGAGTACACAAATCAGTTCACACATCCAGCAAGATGGTTCCACCTATTCACAACAAGCAGTTTACCAATAACAGTTAGGTATCGTAATCTTTATAACGAAAAAGAAATACTTACTGGGTCAATGTTGGAAGCTCGATCACTCACTGAAGTTTCAGTGTTTTCCTAATAGTTCAGATACTAGTTATCACAAACTATTTTTCTCACACATTAAGAGCCCAAACATAGCCGGAGTGTTGTCAAACCTGGCTCTGATACTACTAAATGTAACACCCTAAACCTGGCCTAGACGTCCAGACCAAGTACGTGAGTTACATCATCCATTCTCAAGATCACATTATCATAACACAACCAAATTAAACCAATAGTCACATAATGTTCAACATGACAGAAATTTAAAGACATAGCCTTCCTAAATTCATAACATCATAAGAAAAATATTCCTACTAAAAATAATAATGCTAAGAACAACATTTAATATAGGACCGAGCTTTCGCGACACTAACTCAATCAAATCTGATTACCACCTAAAATTCAGACAATAACAGGATGATTTATGAACTAAGTGCGTAAAAAAGAACGTAATGCAACAATGGTAACTTATAAAGAATTTCCAGTTTAAAGATTCAGTTTAACACAGAAGCGTGTTCATTCTAAGTTAAGAGCAGATATTTTACATATGTATATATGTATTATTCCAGTTCAGAAATAGTTCAGATCAGATTTGAATGTAATGTCCTTATTCCATCCGCTACACACCAACTTCAGCCATCACAGCACACTACTATGGACATTTAGTGCCCATCCATCCCTGCACACCTTTAGACTGTTCAATGACACTTTCACAGAAACGCAACTTAGCTGCTAGCTCAATAAGCAACAAGCGCCAAAATTAGAATGATACTTATTGTGACATAGCCACGATTTCAGTAGAGACTCTCTTCTTCTTCACAATCTCCCACCATAAGTTAATGCAGAATGCAGAAGTCCATATCACATGTTCAGTTATTCTAATACATTACATAATAAATAAAGCAGTTCGATAACAGAATAGTATTATAGTGCACATTCAAGCATGTGACTCACAGATCAGTGTCATATAAGCAAATTCACTCATTTGTATATTGAGGTAACCAATACCAAATTTTAGCAACCTTTTCGGCCTAAAAAATAGTTTTCGGATCCAACATCTTGCCACACGGCCTGGGCAAACGCCCATGTGCCTTGGTCGTATGGATTTTAAGTATAAACAGTGAGTCACATGGCCTGGGCACATGCCCATGTCCCTGGCCATGTGGTTTTATACTATGAACAGTAAGTTACACGGCCTGGGCACACGCTTATGTCCCTGACCGTGTGGTTTTACAACCCAAATTGTGAGTTACACGGCTTGGGCACAAATCCATGTCCTTGGCCGTGTGAACCCTACACTGGAATGGTCATACACGGCCTAATCACACGCTCATGTGGCCTTAATTCAATAAACAGTGGGTTATATGACTGTTCACATAACCTGTCACATGCTTGTGTGGCGTTGACAGCCACCATTTCCGGCGACAAAACTTGCAAAACTAAGGTTTCTAATACACACCTGAGACGATTCCAAAGTAGTAACAACATAGAGGAGTTCCGAAGCCTAAAATGAGCATTCAATAAAGCAATCAATCAAATTTATTAACGACAAAGCACAATTATTCCCAAAATACCTATGTCGAAAGTTTAGACTTAAACTTTCAACGAAATCAAAACTTACAGAAGATCAATGACGGTTACTCGAATTGACGTGATGAGGTTCGTTATTCTCAATATCCCCGCCTAATAGGGAAACCAAACGATCGACTATTATAGATTTTCACAACGCATTCGAATAACCATTTCAAATTATACTATGAAAAGCAAGAAAAGAAACCCAAAATTTAACAAATTAACATCAAGATTTACTTAATAACCTCCCAACAAAGAAGCTAACAACGTAACTTCAACTAGTCTCGTATTTCTTTATGACATTTAAGGAAGAAGAAGAAAAAGAATCGAAAAAGAAAAAAACGTAAAAAAAAAGGAAAAAGAAAATAGAAAATAGAAAAAATGATGAGTGAAGGAGACCTAACGTTAATTGTTAATTAACTTCCATCCAGACTTCCAGCATTTAGCAAAAAGTTTTCATTACGCATACTGTAGAAGGCCCATTTTGCCCGGGCCCTTAGAATTATTTACAACAAATAAATAAACCCAAAATGTAAATTAAAAACTAAAAAAAAAACAATAAAAGGTCCAAATTTATTAGTCCGAAGTTCATCAATTACAACAAGCCCAACTTCGACTCAATACCAAATTTTACATTAAACCCAAATTAAAATTATTCCCGAAATAATCCCTAGCCCAATTAAATAAACTTAACCCGAATGGAAACCTAAAACCTACTGGCCTAATAACCCCAACCCAAATACTTGGACCCAATGGTCCAATCATGGGCTCAATAACCCAATTCCAAGAGTAGCCCAAATGGTCGGGTAAAATGAATCTTATGGAAACCCTAGGTTCCCCGTGCTGCAGCTCCTACGAACGGCCTCGCCATGTCCGCAGCCCTCTCCGAATGATACCGAACCTGCGAGAAGAAATCAAATAACGACAACAGCAAGAAATACAAAGATAGATAATAAAAAAGAAGAAAAATGGTTTTTGTATTTTCATTTTATTCGGCTATAAAAAGCCAGAGATAATCGGTGTAAACGATTTTACGAATGCAATAAATATTAACCAAAATAGAAAAAAGAAAAAGCAGTTCAAAGGTATATTTTCATGCTTTTTCTAACCCATGCACACCGAATATATTATACATGTATATATATATAAATACCATTTATTTTTACCTTTTTGGGCAATCGGAAGAGATGAAATCAAATGGTTTTCTTGATTTCTTTCAATGGTTGTAAGTTTTTTTTGCATGTTTGAGGCTCAAATCTGAGTGGAGAGAGCAAAAGGATTAAAATGGGCCAGTTTTGCACCTCCGGCCGCAGTGCACAGTGATCACCGGCGACGGACGGACGAACGGTGGTCCAATCATCGGAAACAGATTGCCCAGAGAGAAATCTTCCCCCTTTTTTTCTTTTTTTTTTCAGAAAGTATGAAGAAATGAGAATTTTAAAAAATTTTGGGGTTTTATAGCATGTTTAAAACGGCGTCGTTTAAGGCCGTTTCAATGGCCTCAAAACGGCGTCGTTTAGTGACCCATGCCCGAGATCCGACCCGAAACCTGCCTAGGATCAGCGTGTTTTTGGACTGAAGGTCTATTTGCGCCTTCGGTCCTTTCGCTTTTGAGGCGTTTCTTAATGTGGTCCCGTTTTTCTTTTCTTTTTCTTTTTTTAATTTTTGCTCCATGGATTTTACCTCCGATTCGTTTGGATCCGCATTGAAACGCTGCGTTTTGAAGGCTTAGGATATTTTCCCCGTCAATCCCTCTCCTTTACACGTGCGTTTATTTTGATCCTGATTCATAATTTATTAATTTTTACATTTTATAATTTGTACCCCACGTTTTATTCTGATTGCAATTTAATCCTTAACCTTTTAGCTTCATTTTTTTTTTGTACATTATTTATTGTAAACTATTTACTATATATTATTTAACATTGTTTATACTACTTACCTTCAATTGCTTTACATATCGCTTATTAAACCTGTTTTTATGTATTATTTATTTTAAATAATTATATACCTTATATGTTATACATTATTTTTTATATTGTTGATTTTGTATTATTTTATGTATTTTCTTTTAAATCTATTTATGTTTATATATTTTCTTTTAAATATATATATATAATTTATCTCTTTTAAAGACTTTATTTTATTATGTATTCTTGTTTATTTCAAACATTTTTATATATTATTATTTCTGTATATATATATTTGTAATAAGTTTTTCATTTCATGTAGATTATTTATTTTCATTGATTTATATTATTTTGTATATTATGTATTTTGATTTTCTTTTTACCTAATATTTATTTCAAAATTCATTCATGTATTACCATTTAATATATTATTTATTTCTATTTCTATTTTTTATTTTTTATCTATTTTAAACTTGCACACATATTACTTGCTTTTAAAATTTTTACATGTAATCTGTTATTTGTATATTGATGATTTCAAATTTCCCTTCTTTTATATTATTCATTCTTTATTTATTTTAAAACTTGTCACATTTTATTTGTGCTAATTTGCTTGGTATTTCTTTTAAAATTGTCTTTTAATTCATTGACCTTCGAGTATTGATGTTAGTATTTGTATAGTGTACGAGGTGTTGCCATTGTATGTACTTTAATTGGTTCCTTTGTATTTTCATATGATTATTATTCATTGGTATAGTATTATTGTCATGTATTATTATTCCATGCTTGCAATTATGCTTTTATTTCTTGTCATCGCATCGTGATTACAATTCTAACTTTTGCCCAATATCGGTTGTCTATTATCCTTAAGTAAACCAAACAAATATATTTTGAGTCAGTTTTCATAATCGCTTATTTGAAAGCTTCCCAAAATAAGGCAATATTCCGTGTTTGGAAATTCGAGAAATCGTGCCCTAACGTGCTGGGTTTCGATTTTTCGTTGACCAAATAACCAAATATCCTTTTAAATTTCAATGCATGAATTTTGGAAATCATGAGATGGTCTTGGTATCGAGGGTTTCAGATGTTGTATCCTAACGTGCTGGATATGATATTTTATTCCTTCGGAACAAGAGAATCTTAATATCCAATTTGGATTATCCAAACATTTTTTAAAAGAGTTGTATTTTAAAATCTTTTCAAATTTTCAACATTAGGACATTAATTAATCAATAAGGTACCAATTTTGGGCGCTACGAGGGTGTTAATCCTTCCTCGTGCATAACTAACTCCCGAACTCGTTTTTCTGGAATTTCGTAGACCAAAATCATTGTTTTAATAAAACAAAATGTTTTATTAAAATGATTGTTCACAAGGTGACCCGATCACACCTAAACAAAAAGGATTGGTGGTGACTTCCTTTTCATTTTTTAAGTCGATCCCCGTTTTTCAAAATAAAAAAATGGTTTCGACACATACTATGGGATTCAAACTCGGAACCAAATAAAATACAGACAGATGCGTAACCAGTGAACCAGCAGGCTCATTCTTGTTACCCTTTCACAAAAAATTAAACTTACGCAGGTAGAGCATGCTTGTGGGTTGATTCTAAAACAACAAAACTTTTAATGACGTGACTCGAACTCCAGACCTTCAACTCAATCACAAAACACAGAACCACAAATACAGAAATTAATTACTACAAATTTTTACAAACAAGTTCTTAAGATTTTGGGGCGTTACATAAAATCTGATCCTTTTTATCTTGACTCCCTTGATATAAAATTCATGGTTTAATTTAGATCATCCACGAAATTTTCAAAATTACAGTTAAACTAAACTAAACCCTATTTTCAAATAACCTTGCAAATTCTTAAGATTAAGAAGCTAAATTAGGGGTTTTAAGGTTTAATGAAAACAAAGTGAGTAGAGTTGTTCATGAATTGGACCTCAATTTAATTCAAAAAAAATCAACTTTATTTTTCAGATATTAATAAACTATTAAAAACATAATTTCTCATATTAATATATATACTATAATTAAATTTAAATTTAAAAATTTATTATAAAAATAAACTTCAAACCTAACTTGAGGTAGAAAAATCCTTAGTCAAATTCAACCTAAATTATACTAGTTCTATTGAATCGGACCAACTACCCAAGTTTTGAACAACTCAGCCCTAATTAAGAGTGAGTTTTTTTTTTTTTTAAGAGGATAAGATACAAATTGCATGTAAATAAAATACAAGGCAGCTGAGCAAAGCTGATAATTGGAGGTATATCAAGAAACCATGTGAAAAAGACACAAAACAAGTGGAAGGTAAGATGTCAAATAAATTAATGGCTTTGTTGGCTTCTACGTTAATTCAAATCACACGTTTTATTTATTTCTTACCACATAAATAATAATGAATTTTATATATTTCCAACAAA